>NW_028318009.1:720000-887500 GCF_062004578.1 Staurois parvus
ATTATGTAGATGCAACAAAATTCCATGCAATTACCAACAAGTATAGAGCTTTCCAGCCAATACTGACAGAGGGAGGAGGTTGCATCTCAACACGTTTACGGCTATACAGGACGTTTGTATAAACCAACCTAAAGTGACATTAAAATATATGCAAAAATAATACATACACATCCACTACTTAATGGTCCTGTAATCTATTTTTTGTGAATTTGTTTGTTTATGCATTTTTCTGCCTCTTTCAACATCCACTGTGAGCTCCCAAACCTCTCCTTTCCCCCTCACTTGTTTCTTTGGACCAAGCAGTGCAAGTTGGCTGCAGTCATATGCTCTGCTCTATGTACACTACATATTCCATAGTGGGGATGGGGTACTTCAAGGAGGAAGAGGATGTTTGAGAAGATTTCCTCTTCCCACGCTGCCCCCAATGTATCTTTGTCCTTCAATAAAGCCTCCCTAAGGCTCCACGTACACTGCAGCTGATAAACTCACATTTCGGAGCTTTTCTGTGTTTTTTTCAGCAGCCCCTGAACTCTCCCTAATGTTTTCCTATGTGTCCATCTACACTATGTCCTTTACAGTCGTTTACAGGCAGTTTACAGTCGTTTTTTTCAACGCACCAAACTTGTGTTCAGGAGTAGTTTTCAAACGCATGTAAATGCAGCTAACCACGTTTATAAGCATTTGCGTTTGGAATTTTTTTTAACTCTTCCATTTCCAGATGCTGTTCAGAGCCTTTTCATCATGAAAAATGCATGCAAAGCGTTTTCCCAGTACTCAAATGGACCCGGTACACCATACTTTGAGGTTTCGCATGAAAGGAAATATGTTAGACATTGCTGCAATAATTTCTACACAGAAATGAGCCGGAACACATCCAAACACCACAAAAAAAAGAAAGCTCATCATAACAAATACTGTTCTCTCTGCTTCTTTCTCTCAAAATGTGTGAAATAGTTAATTTTTTACTGTTTTTCAGTGCATTCTGGGCATTTTGGAAGGCCTCCTGAGGTTATCTTTAAAAAAACGCTTCTAAACATAAACGCTCATAAACGTGGTATACAAACACGGCTAAACAGACATTTTTTAACCTACGTTTTCCAGCAGTCAGTCTCCATCATTCAGAAGTGTCCCGTGTACATGGAGCCTTATCCTTATTCCCTACCCTCCATCACACCTGAGGCTTTTTGTTGCAGTGCCATGTAGGACGTGCGGGGCAGGGGTCCAACTGAGGCCTGGTTCACATCTATGGGGGTGTGTGGCTCGCATTTGCTCGGGCACAGCAGCCCATTCATTTTAATGGGCTTTCGTGCCTGCGTTTACCGCAGGAAAAAAGTTCCTTTACCATTCTAAAAACACAGTGGCCTGGAAATTGCATGGTGCTTTAACAACCACCCACACCATGCCTTAGGTTTTGACTGCAGGTAGTTATGAGTTCGGGAATTGCTGCAATTCCCACCACCACCCGCACTATGCCTTAGGTTCTGACTGCGGGTAGTTATGATTTCTGGAATTGCTGCGATTCCCGCCACCACCCGCACCATGCCCTAGGTTTTGACTACGGGTAGTTATGAGTTCGAGAATTGCTGCAATCCCACAACCACCCGCACCAGGTCTTAGGTTTTGACTACGGGTAGTTATGAGTTCGAGAATTGCTGCGATTCCCGCCACCACCCGCACCATGCCTTAGGTTTTGACTACGGGTAGTTATGAGTTCGAGAATTGCTGCAATCCCACAACCACCCGCACCAGGTCTTAGGTTTTGACTGCGGGTAGTTATGAGTTCGGGAATTGCTGCGATCCCACCACCACCCGCACTATGCCCTAGGTTTTGACTGCGGGTAGTTATGAGTTTGGGAATTGCTGCGATTCCCACCACCACCCGCACCATGCCTTAGGTTTTGACTATGGGTAGCTATGAGTGCGGGAATTGCTGCGATTCCCACCACCAACCGCACCAGGCCTTAGGTTTTGACTACGGGTAGTTATGACTTTGGGAATTGCTGCGATCCCACAACCACCCACACCATGCCTTAGGTTTTGACTATGGGTAGCTATGAGTGCGGGAATTGCTGCGATTACCACCACCACCCACACCAGGCCTTAGGTTTTGACTGCAGGTAGCTATGAGTGTGGGAATTGCTGCGATTCCCACAACCACCCGCACCATGCCTTAGTTTTTGACTATGGGTAGTTATGAGTTCGGGAATTGCTGCGATTCCCACAACCACCCGCACCATGCCTTAGGTTTTGACTGCGGGTAGTTATGAGTTTGGGAATTGCTGCGATTCCCACAACCACTGGCATCATGCCTTAGGCATTACATGTCTTGCACGGCATTGCAACAAAAAGCAAACGGTTCAAAAACCCTTCATTACGCTTCAGGTGTGATTTGGGAGTAGGCAGAAGGGTGTTTTAGTGGTACTGTAGGGGCCACATAAGGCCTTGTTCACTCTGGGTGTATACATCTGTACTCCACGTAGGGCTGTGTATACCCACATAGGTGTTCTATGCATCCCTGTACGGGCAGTCCCATAGCTGTCAATTTAGATGCAGTGTCTGCTCAGACTCAGCCACTGCTCCCAATGTGACATCCAAGGGGGTGCATGTCCCTGAACTATGGAGAAGGAACATAGCCTACTACAGCAGTTTCCATCTTCCACAGGGATCCCACAGGTATGGCACATACAGACTTGCATTGGTCCAAGCAAAATAGTGCATACCTAGACTTCAATGTCAAACCTGCTGACAGTACACCAATATGCGGCCATAAGGAATGCGTCTTTATCCATGAAGCTGCATATGTACGTGTCTGTCATTGTGCTGGGAGCACTCTGCAACTGCATTTGGTTCTCACCTGATCGATGTGGTAGTCTCTGATTGGCTATCATGGTGATCAGTTACACTGTAGCCCACCCCTGTGTTTCCTTTCTTTTTTTGAATGGAGAGAAAGATGCAATGTATCTTTCTCTCCTTGCAGGAGAGAAAGATGTAAACAAACAAAAGTCTTACATAGTTAGTCTGGCTGAAAAAAAAGACAAAAGTCCATCCAGTTCAACCATTAAAAAAAAAAAAAGTTATAATCCTATACCCACAGTTGATCCAGAGGAAGGCAAAAACCCAGCAAAGCATGATCCAATTTGCTCTTGCAGGGGAAAAAATTATTTCCTGATCCCACAAGAGGCAATCAGATATTCCCTGGATCAATTTTACCTATAAATGTTACGTATAAAGCCATTTATAACTCTGCCCCAAATTACATCACCGATCTTGTCTCTAAATATCACCCAAACCGTACTCTCCGCTCCTCGCAAGACCTCCTACTCTCTAGCTTCCTTGTCTCCTCCTCCCATGTTAGTCTCCAGGACTTCTCCAGAGCTTCCCCCATCCTCTGGAACTCTCTACCCCAATTTATCAGACTATCGCCTACTCTGCTCACTTTTAGGTGATCTCTGAAAACCTATCTCTTCAGGGAAGCCTATCCTGCCCTCAGCTAATAATGGAATCTTCTACTCTTCCAACCAGTCCATCCCCCACAGTTACTACCTTTTGTACCACTAGCCCCTCCCTCTTAGATTGTAAGCTCCGAGGAGCTGGGCCCTCCTGTCCCTCTTGTATTGAACTGTATTGTTGCTGTATTGTCTCCCGTTATATTGTAAAGCGCTGAGCAAACTGGTGGCGCTATATAAATCCTGTATAATAATAATCCAGTTATATAGTGTGGGAAAAAATAGCTGGATCAAGGTTTGAGCTAGGTCAGCAGCAGGGTTAGTGTTAGGGTCAAAGGTCAGGATCAGTATATTTTGGGTAGGATTTTTTTTTTTAAAGTATTTTTAAAGTTATTATCAGGGGCGGACTGACAAGTCATGGGTCCCCCAGGCAATAGGGGATCATGGGGCCCCTGTGTCCTTGCCCAAACTCAAAAAGCCTATGAAAAAGGTACCAGGGGCATCTCATGGGGGCCCCCTACTGACCCCGGGCCCTTGGGCAGTGCCCCAGTTTCCAAATGGTCAGTCCGCCCTTGGTTAGTATCAGTGTCAGTGTGTTTTACGTATGACAGGAAAAAAAAGCAAAATGCATACCATTGTTTCTGGGTCCTATCACGAGTACAAACAACTGGTAACCAGGGGCGGACTGACCATTTGGAAACTCGGGCACTGCCTGAGGGCCCGGGGCCAGTAGGGGGCCCCTATGAGATGCCCCTGGTACCTTTTTCATAGGCTTTTTTGAGTTTGGGCAAGGACACAGGGGCCGCATGATCCCCTATTGCCTGGGGGACCCATGACTTGTCAGTCCGCCCCTGGTGGTATCACTGCAATCGTCGGGAGCAGCAGAATTTATTTTCTTTCTTTGGTGGTAAGTTGTGGTAATAGCAAGAAATATACAGTTACATTTTGTATTGTAACAAAGCAAAAATAGTGGGCTATAAAGGCAGAGTTGAAATAGCTGCAATGTATAGCCTGGACAAAGGTACAGGAGATTAGCCAGCAATCAGGATTGCCCTGACATTGTATTCAGCTTTATAGACCACATGCCAGGTAATCCTATTCTATTTATCCAGCATTGTCTGTTGTGTACAGGTGAGGTCTGTGGATCAGCCCCAGGTACACAGATCTCTCCAATGGGTGGGGTCGTCTACACAAGAAAAGGATTGACTTCATTATCCCGCTGTGTAGATGACATGTATGGAAAGCACTCAGGGGCCTGGACCTGGCACAAAATAAACAGAGGAACAGGTTTGTAACAGGAGACTGGTACAGGATGGGAAATGTCTTTACCAGTAAGCCCGGGTCATCATGACTACTCATTAACGTGCCTGGAAGGTCAATTATCCTCGGTGAGATCACTTCCAGACACAATGGTTCTCATTCACCGCATTTGGAAATTCAATGTTTATGTAAGTCACATGCATGGCTTACAATGGGCTCTGGAATTCAGTTGCAGGTATTGTCCAGAGGGCCACAGGTAAGGGCCGACATGTAACATGATGTTATAAGCAATCCATCAGAGTGGTATTTAGACATTACACTGCTCTAGGCGTCTCAGTCTAGGTTCACATCTGTGCGGGTGGTGCCACTGTGGATCCGCACAAAAATCTGTGCAGCCGCACCAGGGGTGGACTGACAACTCATGGGGCCCCCCGGCAATAGGGGATCATGGGGCCCCTGTTTCCTTGCCCAAACTCAAAAAAGCCTATGAAAAAAGGTACCAGGGGCATCTCATTGGGCCCCCTACTGCCCCCAGGCCCTCAGGCAGTGCCCGAGTTTCCAAATGGTCAGTCCGCTCCTGTACCCAACTGCTTTGATGCCAGAGAACACATTTAAAAAATAACCCTAAAATCCTCTCTGAAGAAAAGAAACCTTGTTATTGGGTCAGCTCATCTAAAACTGATATTTTCATTTCAGATAGAGCCTGTAGCTTCATATGTTTAGGATACTCAACTAGTGAGATCTCCCTGCTATAATCTCTGATTCCCTGTCCTCTCTTGGAGTTTAGGGTGTTTCTACCCATTTTTGTGTTTTCCAGATCCACCTGTTATATTCTCTATAATATAAAACCAACACATTCAGCAGAGAAAGGGGGACCCCTCCTAATGGGGACAGTGGGAGTACAGACCTGGACACTCAACGCAGAGATCTTATCAAGAGATACAAAAAAAAATATTAATACAGGATTTTTATGGCTCCAACTGTTTGCTGAGTTTACAATTTAATGGAAGACAGAGCAAGACAAGGGTTAGGAGGCCCTACTTGTGAGATCTAACTCTCCAGTGGCTACTGTACCAAACACTGAAATATCAGTTTTAGGTTAAATTACCTTTTAAGAAAGGTTTAAGATAAAAATAAATATGAATAAAGAACATTAGAAGGATGAGAGTACAACAAAATTTGAGTAAGGCCAGTGGCAATTTTATTTTATAACACAAAATACAAAGCCAACACCTTTCAGGGACCTAAAGCTCCTTCCTCAGGGTTGGGAAACAAATGACAAGGGTGTTTGTTGTAAAATAAAAGGGCCTATACTATACAATAAAGACTATACATGTGTTGCAAACAACATGAACAGTAGAGGAAATGCAATTAAATGAATTTGCAGCTTCTGTTAATGTTTGAAACACACATATACTCCTTAGGAACTCACACCCTTATTGTGTCATATAGACAATTTAATATCTAGCTAATATTTTTTTTTTGCTTCTTAGTCACAATGAAAGGGAAGTTTTGAGCCACCGAAATATGTTGGCTTTTTCATTTTGTGTTGTGAAATAAAAATCCTACTGGACTTACTCAGACTTTGTATTTTTTAAAATATATTTTTCTATAGACCAGTGGTTCTCAACCACCAGGCCATGGTTTCCAGCCAGCTACAGATATCCTAGCTCACCACAATGCTTCCTAGCTCCCATAGTGCCTCCAACCTCCATTAGGTACCATAGGTGCCCACAGTACCCTCCAACTCCCCCAGTGATCCCCACCCCCCTGACAGCCCTCAGCCCCAGCAGTGCCCTCCAACCTCCTGAAGTGCCCTCTAGCCTACTGCCAAGCCTCCAGAGCCCCATAGTGCCCTCCAGCCCCCTCCTGAGACTGGTTACTCTCAGCCACATCCAGAAACGTCCTACAGGGTCACCAAGTCTTATGCAGCATCCTCTAAATCCCTCCAAAATTCCCATCTCCCCACAGTGACACCCAACCCTGCTTCTCCAGGATGCTCCCTGTGAGGTGCAGGGTCTCCACCTTTCTCATACTATGATAATGGAGCCTCACTGGCAGAACATACTAGCTTGGACATTCTTCTTACAACATTCACTTTGCTTCCAGCTCTTTGGTGCAAAACTTTGACAGAGGCTTCTGCCACTATGTGACACGAAACAAAGAAAAAATATATAAAAACATGTGCGGCACAAAGGTCTGACATATTTGCTCTAATCAAGGGACGCATACTGTATGTTCCTGACAAGTTTGCGAATGTCATTATGGTGGTTGAAGGTTTTCATTGGAGCCCTAGAACTCCAGGTATCAATGTTTTTAGATATAACATTTACATTTTACCTATTTTTCGCTTGCTCAAAATTCCTAAACAGGGGCGGACTGACCATTTGGAAACTCGGGCACCGCCCGAGGGCCCGGGGTCAGTAGGGGGCCCCATGAGATGCTCCTGGTACCTTTTTCATAGGCTTTTTTGAGTTTGGGCAAGGACACAGGGGCCCCATAATCTCCTATTGCCCGGGGGCCCCAGGAGTTGTCAGTCCTCCCTTGTTCCTAAACCTAAGGCTTGCTTGGAAGGCATCCAAAATAACTTGTTCTCTATTGTCCCGGCACACTCTGGAGATAAGGCTAAGCTCTTCTTTGTGTTAAGCTCTTCCACTCAATGCACTCTTTCACGCCTGGCATCTTGGGAGAGGCACAGTAGCCAATCATATGGAAAATGCGTGTTAAGCATGTTTCTAAGGGTTTGTTTACACTGGCAGCTGGGGTGGGTGTAGTGTGAAAAGCAGGCAGCTAAGGTTTTACCACCCCCTGACCATCCACTTAAAGAAGGGCATGCAGCCGTTCAGGGCTGTACACATGCTGCTGCTTCAATTAGACAGCATGCTGCGTTCGATGGGCAGTTTTGCCACGGAACGCGACCCATTTATATGTTTGTGGAGCCATGCGACAACCACATGCAATGGAATGAAATGATTTTTCTAGAAACCTTCGAATTGAAATCTGTGTATGGCCAGCTTTATTTTTCCAAATTATTAAAATGCTTTCAACAAACCTATGGTGAACTTGGGAATGTACACAATAGGTCAATACTGTATGTACCTAGATATTATCTTTGCACAACATATGTCCCCCTTTATTGGGGTGGACTTGTCGTTTCTGCTGACTGTGCAGTTGCAAAGGGGCCCTCTGGGAATTATACTATTTATTATAATATACATTTATACTAAATGTTTTATATACAAAATGATACTATTTTATTTTAGTATACACTCAACGGCCACTTTATTAGGTACACCTTGCTGGTACCAGGTTGGACTCCCTTGTGCCTTCAGAACTGCCTTAATTTTTCATGGTAAAGATTCAATAAGGTGTTGGAAACCTCCCTCAGAGATTTTGATCCATATTGACATCAGTTACTGTTGCCTTTCTATCATCTCAAACCAGTCTGCCCATTCTCCTCTGACCTCATAAAAGCATTTTGTCCACACAACTGCAGCTCACTGGATATTTTCTCTTTTTTGGACCATTCTCTGTAAATCCTAGAGATGGTTGTGTGTGAAAATCCCAGTAGATCAGCGGTTTTTTAAATACTCAGACCAGCTCGTCTGCACCAACAACCATGCCACATTCAAAATCATTTAATCCCCTTTCTTCCCCATTCTGATGCTCATTTTGAACTTCAGCAAGTCATCTGTACCACGTCTAGATGCCTAACTGCATTGAGTTTCTGCCACGTGATGGGCTGATTAGCAATTTGTGTTACCAAGCAATTGAACAGGTGTACCTAACAGACGGACCAATGAGTGTACATTTATACTAGATGTGGGTCAAATTGGTTCATGGACTCTTTCTGCTGTCACATAGATCTGGATGCAACCAATTATCTCTGTCAATGGATACACAGTGAATAAGTGTTTTACTTGGAGAGTAGTTAACTGGAGGGCCCAAAAATTGGTCTCACACAGGGGCCTTTCGATGACCCTCATTTTCCACTGTGCATCCAAATACAAAGATCAATATGTGTTGACAGTCATGTTGGGACATGACATTAATTTGCATTGTTAACTTGGTTGTAAACATTAAAGTCTGTCTTTTTTTTTTTTTTTTAATAAATGAACTCCTCAATGCAAATCAGAATGCATGCTTCTGTCCTCTTAAAAAATGTGGATGTATCACGAACCCTGCTATGTACACACGGCACATCCTCAGGCTTGCAGCACTTTCTGAATGTATTCTCCACATGGTAGATGACTTTATCCTGACGTACATAGTGCCCGAACCTGATTTTGGACAGCTCATTGTCGGGAGCTCAGCGTGATAGGCAGGGAAGGAGAGTGATGGGCAGGGCATGGCAGGAGACTGAGTTCCAGCTGTCACTGAAGCACCTGGGGCAGACAGCACCCCCCTTTATTATGCCACTGTTCTGCTTCTGCTTGGCATTACTTTGCTGCATACTGTGAGACAATCGATAGGTGTCAGTTATGTTCTGAACTCACCGACTTCATACTCACCCTCCAGGGCCCCAGGCACTTTCTCCCTGATTTAGTAGGACCTCCAGACTCCCCTTTCGTAGTCAAGGGTCTGTAGGCATCCTGTTTCATAGTCCAGGGCCTCCAGGAACTCCCTTTTGTAGTCCACTTCCCCCTCTCCTAATCCACAACCTCTATGCTTCCCCCTCTTCTAGTTCGTGGCCTCCACATTCCCCTCTTCTAGTATAGGAGCTCTGCTCCACACACATTTCTCCTAGTCCAGGAACTCCGCTCCACACACCGAGTCTTCTAGTCCAGGGCCTTCTCCACACAACCCCCTTTCATAGTTCAGGATCTCCACAACACCACCGTCTGTCCTAGTCCACGAACTCCTCCGTACAACCCCCCCCCCCCCCAGTCCAAGGCCTCCTCTCTAGAGCCCCTTCTACAAGTTCAGGAAATCTGTCCCAGAACCCCTGCTTCTAATTCAGGTCTTCCTCCGTACACCCCCCTTTCCTAGTTCAGGTCCTCCTCTGCCCCCCCCTCCTGGTCCAGTGCCCCACAACCCCGGCTTCTAGTTCAGGTCTTCCTTCATACTCCCCCTTCTCCTAGTCCAAGGCCTCCTTCCCACCCCCCTCCTGGTCCAGTGCTTTCCCCCAAACAACCCCCTTCTCCTGGTCCAGGGGTCTTCTCCACACATCCCCTCTCCTAATTCAGAGCTTCCAGGCAGGATCTCCCATGTCAATGTCAGGTGCTACCTCATGGTCACCATGATGAATAAAGTACAGTGGGATGTTCTGTGGTCAGGACTTATGCAGGAGGAGAATGACATCACTGCTATTCCTGCCAGCCGCCCCAGCAGCGTTCTGTTGTGCCTGGGTGGGTGGGATTTATACCAGCGTTGAATCAACAGTAGTTGATTCTTCACCGCTTCAGATCCTGCTGGACTAGCCAGCCAAACTGCCACTGTGACTGACTAATGTTGTGTAGGCAGTTGCAGCTCAACATGGAACATGCACTAGCAATACTGAGTTGATCAGTCGGCTGTGACACCATCAGAATTTCCACCAGTTTATCAGCTGAGAAGGTGGATGCTGGAGTTGTTACCCATTAGGCCCCGTTCACACTTGAGCATCTTATAGCTTGTAGATTCAAGGCTTACAAACACTCAACAAGCAAAAACCTATTGTGTTCAATAACCCTTGTTCACATCTGAGCATTCTGCCGCTTGTAGCAAAACTCCTGTCACTCAAAAAAAGTACATTAGCTACTTTGCAGGCAGAATTGAGAGTTTTTGGAAACGCCTGGAAAGTGCAATATGAGCATTTTGTGCATTTTCTGCTCAAATAGCAGCTCTGCCCCTTTTTCAGCAGCACTCAAAATGCCTAGTTGAAAAACGTCTGACAAAAGCTGCAAAACGTGCAATTCTGCTCCAAAAAACCCTTGAAAACCTGACGATTAGGTGTGAATGTGGCCTTAAAATTGCTCTTCTATGCTATACACCACTGGAGCAAAGTGGAAGTCCCTAGTACTGAAGGGTAGATGTCGATGTTGTTACCCCTTAAAAGGGAATGTTCGATTTGATCTATAATATACACAAGTCAGTACCAGAGGTGAGAGCATATGGAGCATAGTGTGGTGAAGCAAAAAAGCGAGTTTGGAGTGGATCTCAACATGTCTTTTTGGAGCACAAGAGTTGAATGGTATACTATGGACTTGGACTTTTCATTGTGCGCATACTACACTTTGTATGTGGGTGGTTATGAGTTGAAAAACATTTTTTTTTGTACATTGAGACACACAAGTGGGACATTTAGAATTTATTTTCCAGCACGTTAGATAATAACGTATTATTGGGATATTTAGTTGTTTGAAAATCACATGTTCTTTGTATAGTATGTTCAGCAGCACTGTACTCCTTTAGAAGAATGGAGTTTATGGTGTGGGAACACAGGACAGTGCTGGCTAGCTTCTAATTGTCCTTGTTATCACTTTGTTATCCTTTTGCTGATTGTAGTCTTTTGCACTTATTAGGAAATGATGATGTAGTTGGGGTCTGGGGCGCCATCGCTGAAGCACTTCTTCTTCTCTGCACCAGTCTTCTTGCAGCAGTGGAAGGGACGGGTCATTGTTGTAAACTCTTCTGTGCAGAAATCATCCATGGCATTCTCCCACTAGAAGAGAGCAGATGGTTACATTGTTGCAGCTTAGACATAAGCATAGCCGTTTTTGGTCAGTCTTACTACAGTATGTATTCTTTTGAGAATTCATAAACTGATCCTTAATTTTTCTATTTTTATTTTATATACTGTATACATCATATGGCCATTTTTGGACACCTGGCTATATGTTGACACCCCTCCAAATTATTGTTTTTTTCTTTGTCTTGCCAGTGAAGGGTTCCATAAAAGCACGCAAACATGTTTTAGACAATTTTGCACCTCCAACCATGCAGTTGCGGTTTGAGGAAGGACCTTTTCTGTTCTAGCATGATTGCGCCCCTGTACACAAAGTCAACTCCATAAAGTACTGGAGTTTGGCATCGAGGAACTTCAGTGGCCTACACAGAGCCCTGACCTCAACCCTATTGATACATTTTTGGATAGATTGGAATGCCAGTTGTAGGCCAGGTCTCAATAGTACCCAACGTCACAAATGGCTGAGTGGACCCAAAGTCCCAAAGACGCATCCCAAAATTTTGTGGAAACCACAGAAGTGTGAGATAGCCCTGTTTCTCCTTGGAAACAAGGAGGGTTGTGCCCACTTTTGGAACGCATTATACAATCTTTGCATAACGAGTACTATTGAGAGCCAGGTCTCAATAGTAACCAACCTCATAAATGGCTGAGTGGACCAAACGGCACTCCCCAACATCCTGAGGAAACCTTCACAGAAGTGCGAGGTCTGTTCATTAGATAGCCCGATTTCTCCTTGGAGATAAGGAGGGGTGTGGCCACTTCTGGAATGCATTATACAGTCTTCGTATAATGAGTACTATTGTGAGCCAGGTCTCAACAGTACTCAACCTCACAAATGGTTGAATGGACCCAACAACATACCCCAACATCCTGTGGACACCTTCACAGAAGTGTGAGGGCTGTTAGTCAGCCCTGTTTCTCCTTGGAGATAAGAAGGGGTGTGACCACTTCTAGGACTCATTATACAATCTTTGTAATCTGATCTCCCTGCTCTTCAGGTTATTTTATGCTGCCACCTGCTGACTACAGATGGTAAATATGAAATATATTTACCTGAATAGCATGAAATATTTACAGTTGTCAATAGAAAGACACCACTAAGCAACATGAATGGAAAAAGGATGCATATATCATAATCCTAGCATTAGAGAAATGCATGATGATGTGAAAAAACAAATCTTTTCATATCTGTAACTGTTTGGCACGTGTGCAGAAATGTCAACTTTAGCGATTTGGTTTGGGCTTGCTCACCCTTCTACATGTTCATCTTTCATATAGGTGAAGGTAAAATTCTCCCATAATTCAAGGTCAAGAAACTTCTTGATTTATTTGAGGCATTATTTAGATGTGCCAGATTTTCATGTGCGGTAAATATACCAGCGCCATATTGACATGGTGGACAATTCATGTAACATTTTTGTTGCTTAAATGGTTTTGTGCTAAAAAAAAATAAAAAATTTGCTTTATGGCCCTACTGGCGCTAGAAACTAGCCATGTCTGCCTGTTTGTGGAATATGAGGATGAACATAATGGAAACTTACCACTGTCAGTGCGCAGCGCAGTTTATTGTCAGACTCACTGCAGCACCTGGCATATCCCTCCTCCACACTGTTCATGGCGCTCCATTGTCTGCTGAGGTGAGTGAATCCCGACTGGGGAAGGTCCTCGTCACTGTATGTCACTATTCTTCGGGTTTTCTTGCAGATATTGTCAATATTGTTTTCAGTGGGTTTCCCTGGCGGAAACAATTTCAGGATGCCTTGAAAGCCTGGCTTACCCTGGACCAGGTGAGGAAGGTCAACTACGAGAAGACACAAGGGATATTAAGGGCAATCACAATATATGAATACCAGTGGAATACTAACACAAAGTAATATGAATATATTACCATTAAACTATTTCATCTGCGGGTCGAATGGTTTTCAATCATTCAATTAAGTGAATCATGAAAATAATGAATTATGGCCACTAGATGGAGCTGTCGATCATAGTAAATATGTATTTATTTTTTATGATCTCCGGCTCCATCTAGTGGCCTCAATGCAGTATTAACCTAATTCACTCAATCCTGTATGAATCACAAACATATGACCTGGAGAGAAAATGGATAATAACATTCGTTTTTTCCAACATTTGCACAGAATAAATGGACATGCAGTTTCACAGGATGACCAACACAATTTTTTGTTTTTTCTTTTACAAATACACCCTTAAGGATTCTCACATCAACATGGTGGGGGGCTCCAAGGTTTATGGCTGATGTGGAGAAAGCAAACTTTTTTATTTTCCCAAAATCTTGTCCTGTTCTAGGTCCAAGACCCTGGAGGCATTGTAGAGCCCTGGATGGGATAAAGCCTTCATTTGTAGTTTCATATCTTTCCTGGTAGGCAAACCTTATTATTGGGCTACTTTCATGAGATCAGTCTGATCAGATCCACCTGTCACTTTTTCAGGTGGACTTGATTGGATGGTCCATTTACCACTATGGAAAGGTGACTTACGTCCGTTTACACCCGCCCTCCTCAAGAACCAATATGGTACGCAAAAAAAGAAAGGGGATCTGTTCTCTTTATTTAGGCAGATTGGATGGTAGTCGGGTGAAAATGGACAGTGGAGTCTGTTTACACCTGACTCCCCATAGAGCAGAGCAGCCTTTGTCCGTGTCCGCTCTGCATAAAGTAGACACAGATGTGTCATCCACCCACTCTGCTCCAATCATCAGGGGATCTGTGAGCAGATCCCCTGCTGATTGGGATGGAGTCTGGCCCATCTGAAAGGGGCCTTAGTCTCAGCTGGCCTCCATATACACAGGCCTCCATGTATGTGAGCTGACTGATGCTCAGGGCTCTCTCTATAAAGGCTGAAAAAAAAGGTACGTGTGCTGCCGCCTTGTTTTGGGGAACCCATTAGGAGACACCCTGCTAATCAGGAACTGACCTGAGTTTAGATATTGGCTCACAAGATGATTTTTCATTTTCTGCTATGGACTTGGTGTATAAAGTCCACCTGCATTGAAATGTATTTGTTTGCTGCCTGGCTGAATACACATGCAGGTCAAACCTGCTTGGATTGTTCCTGGGTGCCAGCTGAGACTGCCCCCCTACAATATCCAGTGATAGGTTCATAGTGATCTTGGGGTAGTCACATATTTTAAAGTACTTGTAAAGGCTCAAGGTTTATTATCTTCATGCACGAAGGTAGAAAACCTGTGTGCAGCAGCCCCCCCTAACACTTACCTGAGCCCCATTCTGATCCAGCTGATTGGCTGAGGCAGCAGCAGGAGACACTGGCTCCCACTGCTGTCAATCACAGCCAGTGAGCCAATCAGGAGAAGGAGAGGATGGGGCCAAGCAGCGGCTCTGTGTATGAATGGACACACAGAGCTGTGGCTCGGGAGCAGGGCTGCTGTTAGAAACCACAATAGAATACAGTCAACTTGACAGGGCCCCCCAAACCATGGGGCCCCATACAGCTGACCTGACAAGCCCCCCCCCCCATTCCCACAAAAAACACAGTTTATTAGGCTTCAATTATGAATGAACACAGTGATCGATTGGTACCAATTACTCATTGTGTTTGTTCAGGAAAGAAAGGGGCAGGTAAATGTGATATATGTATCAGACCCTTCCCCCACTCTCCATCCTGAAGGATTGTATGCAGCTGATGGGAATGAGAGGAGGGAAGCTGGCAACATTACAGGGGTGGGGGCAGCAGGGGAAAATGTATGGTGTACAGGGAGTTGGTGGGGGCACCAGGTTGGGGCAATTATTGTAACTGTTTCCCTGCGTGGCTCTCTCTCCAGCAGCTGAAAGCTGGCTTCTTCCTTCTCCCTCCCGCTAGCTTTCAGATGCAGCAGAGAGAGCCATACAGGGGATCGGTTCCAGTAATTGCTCCCTCACCGTGCCGCTCACTCTCCCTGCCCACATCTGATTCACCCAGCTGACTAGGCCCCTCTGCTGGTGGGCTCTGTACAGGAGGACTGGTGGTACCCCCTTATCCATGGCCCTGCTCAGGAGAGTGCCTGCTCGGGTGCCCCCATAGTAAGCAGACGAGAGGGAGGGGCCAGGAGTTGATTACTGCCAGTTGCTATACCCACCAGCAGTAATTCATTGTGTTCTGCCAGCTGGGAAGGCTCCCTGCGTTCCCACCCATGGTGGAATGAAAGAAAATTGGGTCATCTATGGGATACTTAAAACATAGTCCCCACTCTAACATGGGCAAAAAATTACTTCTTTTTGCAATTGAGTATTAAAGTGTAAAACTCTAACCATGACATCAGAGAGAAAATCTATGATGTCAACTATTGGATATACCTGTCCAGAAAGAGAAACCCTCTCCAAATATACCACAATAACCCAAAATACCCTGGAAGGATCGGGAGGCTCTCTCAGCAGAAAGCAATCAGCAGTGAAGGGTCTACCGGAGGTTAGGACATCAGAGTCCCTGATTGTTACTCAATGGGAGGTGAGAGAGTTCTTGCAGAAAAATCTTCTTTGCTCCCTATTGGTATTTTAAATGCACAATTGGAAGCTTTTTAATTGTTTAAAGCAGCCTTTCTCAACCTTTTCAATGCAGAGGAACCCTTGACATAACTTTCCAGTCTTGGAACCACGGCTAAAAACGACTGTATCTACAATTCATGATAGATTTGTGTGATGGTCAGAAGTAAGAATGCTCCTTATGGTGGTCATTGGGAAGAATTTCCCCCTTTACAGATTGCTAAAAGATCAATGGTGTCAGTGGGAACTCATCTGCAGGGCAGAAATTGCTCAAGGAACACCTAGCAACCTCTGGAGGAACCCTGGTTTAAAGGATAAGTTCACCCAACCCCCCCATTTTGAATGCGACCACATCATTCTGTGTATGGGAAAACTACAACTCCCCGCAGCCTTTGCAGCTGACAGCTTGTAGTTTTCAATGAACTACCAGGGCACTGTTGAGTTCTCTAGGTAGCTCATTGATCTTCCTATCACCCACCATTGTGGGTGCAATGCTGTACAGGTCCCTAACAAAAAAAAAAAAATAGTATAAGCAGATAAAGTGGACAATATATATCTATCTACTGTATATATGGTTAGCACTTGTGCCTGGCAGTACTCGGGTCGTCTGTTCGAACCAAACCACGGCACCACCTGCCTGTAATTTGCATGTTCTCCCTGTGCCTGCATGGGTTTCCTCTGGGTACTCCAGTTTCCTCCCACACTCCAAAGACATGCTGGTAGGTTGGCTCCTGTCTAAATTGGCCCTAGTATGTGTATGTATGAATGTGAGTTAGGAACCTTAGACTGTACTCCCCTTGAGGGTTAGGGACCTTAGATCGTACGCCCCTTGAGGGTTAGGGACCTTAGATTGTACGCTCCTTGAGGGTTAGGGACCTTAGATTGTACGCCCCTTGAGGGTTAGGGACCTTAGACTGTACGCCCCTTGAGGGTTAGGGACCTTAGATTGTACGCCCCTTGAGGGTTAGGGTCTGATGTGAATGTACAATATATATGTAAGGCGCTGCCTAAATTCATGGCGCTATATAACTACCTGTAATAAATAAATACATTTTATATACCGGTGTGTGTATATATATATATACATGTGTATTACATACAGTATTTGCTACGGCACACATACTCAATAAAGAATGGGCCCATGTGCTCACCAAAGCACGCAGTACATATAATCCAAAAAATAAGGCAGTGCTAAAGGGTCATGAAAGGTGAACACAGAGCGATGAAGTTTTATTTTGACATCTCAAAGACGCGCAAGTTTGTGCCTCATCGAAACATCAAAATATAACATCACCATTGTTCATCTTTCAAGCCCCATAAGTGCTGCTTTATCTTTGGGATTTTATGTGCTGCATGCTTTGGTGAGCACCTGGGCCCATTCTCTATTGGGTAAGTGTGCCGAAACAAATGCTATTATATATATAAAACATGCACTTTAACTGCTGATACTGTCTAGCCTCTAAAATATATATATATATAAATATGTATAGCATTAAGCAAGCTCTGACCCTTGTATGACTTATCAGTATATATTTATATGTATGTATATATAGATATGTATAACAGAGCAGAGAGACGATATAAAAAGTACAGAGCAATTTGGATCTAAAAGGTTTTAGATGTCACTGGTGTTACTTGAGTAGCCAGAGATGAGGTTGTTATGGTGAGTACAAAGCTAAAATCAGGTTGGTTAGGTAAGTAAAAAGTGGAGATAAGGTAAGTAAAAAAAACAAAAATATAAAACTTTTCCCTTTCACAAATAAATAACAATAAAATAAAAATAGAAATACAACCAACATAAAAAAAAAAAACAAAAAACATAAAAATTGTCCAAAATATCAAAATATCCAAAATTCAAAAATAGTCCCCACAGGTGTAAATAATGATTTTTCTTTCTTCTTTCATCAGGATTTGCGGGTATTGAGAAGGAGTTTTTTGATGAGAGTACACCTCAAAAAGAAAAAACTTGACATAGTGTCATACCTTTTAAATAATACAACACACGTGCCACTCACTGTGCAGCATGCAAAAATCTTTATATATGTGTATACTCTATAGAGGAGTATCTATACACATGCAAATATTCTATAGTGAATATAGATATAAGTGAAACACACTCACAAAAAATAGTGTCATAAACACAATGTGTAAAAGCAACTCCAACTTATCACTGCAAGTGTGTATCTCCACACCCTGATACACACTTGCAGTGATAATATTTTTGAATTTTGGATATTTTGATATTTTGGACAATTTTTATGTTTTTTATGTTTTTTGTTTTTTTTTTATGTTGGTTGTATTTCTATTTTTATTTTATTGTTATTTATTTGTGAAAGGGAAAAGTTTTATATTTTTGTTTAATTAGCCTTCAAGGGTGGAGGTGGATAACTTTTCTGGGGTATTATAGGGTGATTTGTTGCTGTGTATAAATATAAAGGTAAGTAAAAAGCAGAGATGAAGTTGGTAAGAGAAGTACAAAGCAGAGATGAGGTTGGTAAGGGAAGTATAAAGCAGAGATGAGGTTCGTAAGGTAAGTACAAAGCAGAGATGAGGTTGGTAAGGGAAGTATAAAGCAGAGATGAGGTTGGTAAGGGAAGTATAAAGCAGAGATGAGGTTCGTAAGGTAAGTATAAAGCAGAGATGAGGTTGGTAAGGGAAGTACAAAGCAGAGATGAAGTTGGTAAGGGAAGTATAAAGCAGAGATGAGGTTGGTAAGGGAAGTATAAAGCAGAGATGAGGTTGGTAAGGGAAGTATAAAGCAGAGATGAGGTTCCTAAGGTAAGTACAAAGCAGAGATGAGGTTCGTAAGAGAAGTACAAAGCAGAGATGAGGTTCCTAAGGTAAGTACAAAGCAGAGATGAGGTTCGTAAGGTAAGTACAAAGCGGCGATAAGGTTGGTAAAGTTAGTACAAAGCAGAGATGAGGTTGGTAAGGCAAGTACAAAGTGGAGATGAGGTTGGTAAGGTAAGTACAAAGCGGTGATGAGGTTGGTAAGGCTAGTACAAAGCGGAGATGAGGTTGGTAAGGTAAGTACAAAGCAGAGATGAGGTTTGTAAGGTTAGTACAAAGCGGAGATGAGGTTGGTAAGGTAAGTACAAAGCAGAGATGAGGTTTGTAAGGTTAGCACAAAGCGGAGATGAGGTTGGTAAGGTTAGTACAAAGCGGAGATGAGGTTGGTAAGGGAAGTACAAAGCGGAGATAAGGTTGGTAAGGTTAGTACAAAGCGGAGATGAGGTTGGTAAAGGAAGTACAAAGCGGACATGAGGTTGGTAAGGTTAGTACAAAGCGGAGATGAGGTTGGTAAGGGAAGTACAAAGCGGAGATAAGGTTGGTAAGGTTAGTACAAAGCGGAGATGAGGTTGGTAAGGTTAGTACAAAGCGGAGATAAGGTTGGTAAGGTTAGTACAAAGCGGAGATAAGGTTGGTAAGGTTAGTACAAAGCGGAGATGAGGTTGGTAAGGTTAGTACAAAGCGGAGATGAGGTTGGTAAGGTTAGTACAAAGCGGAGACGAGGTTGTAAGGTAAGTACGAGAGGAGATGAGGTTGGTAAGGGAAGTACAAAGCGGAGATGAGGTTTGTATGGGAAGCACAAATTGGAGGTCTTACCTGCACAGGCCAGGCACAGGAGGCTGATCCACAATACACGAGGAGTCATGGTTGCAGAGTGAGTGTGTCCCTGGGCTCTCCTCCGAATATAAACTCTCAGATCCTCCCACACAGTGTGACTCATGGACGGTGCTCCTCCCCATCTTCTCATCACACAGGTAGTGCTCTCAGCATGTTGATTTTGGATGGCTATCTGAGATGATATTATGATTTAGAAAAAACAAAACCCCACTGTGAAGTGTTTGTAGCAAGTCCAAGATTCCCTTTATTCAAGAAGAGGGGAACGTCAGGGGGAAATCCCCATTATTTTCACTGATGGTGAATATTCCCCAAAAAGAGGGGAACGTCAGGGGAAATCCCCATTATTTTCACTGATGGTGAATATTCCCCAAAAGAGGGGAACGTCAGGGGGAAATCCCCATTATTTTCACTGATGGTGAATATTACCCAACAAGAGGGGAAAGTCGGGGTGAAATCCCCATTATTTTCACTGATGGTGAATATTAGACAACAAGAGGGGAAGTCGGGGGGGAAATCCCCATTATTATCACTGATGGTGAATATTAGACAACAAGAGGGGAAAGTCGGGGGGAAATCCCCATTATTTTCACTGATGGTGAATATTACCCAACAAGAGGGGAAAGTCGGGGGGGAAATCCCCATTATTTTCACTGATGGTGAATATTACCCAACAAGGTTATGCAGAATTCTGCAATCCCAGACCACAAACGGCGACATGACCCAGCAAATCCCTATTCCTGACACAGGACAGGTTCATAGGAAATGTAGAACGGGGTTTCTCCATATTTTCACTTTTTTATTATGTAGACGTTCCAAAATTCCATGGAATCGCTGACAAGTGTGGAGCTCTCCAGGCCGATACTGGCAGAGGGAGGAGGTCACTTCTCAACACATTTCCCAGACATACAGGACGTTTCCAAAAACTGTCAATATCCTTACTCTCCAAGAAAGAATCCGTACACATCCACTACCTAATGGCCCTGTAATCTATTTTTCATGTATTATTGTTATTTTATTATTATTATACAGGATTTATATAGCACCAACAGTTTGCTCAGCGCTTTACAATATAATGGGAGACAATACAGCAGCAATACAAGAGGGTTAGGAGGGCCATTTAGTCATTTCTTAGTGTGTTTTTCTGCCTCATGTAATGTCTTTCGTGAGCTCCCCTCCTTTCTCCCCCTCCCTTCTGTTTGTTTGCAGTGCATGTTCATTGTAGCTATGTACACTGCGCTATGCACACTACAAATCCCATAGTGGGGATGGGACTTTATGGAGGAAGATTTCCCTTCCCCCGCTCTCCCCTATGTGTCTTTTTTTTCTTCAATAAAGCTCTGGGAGTGTAAACTCTTTCCCCACCTTATCCTTCCTCACCACCCCCCCCCCCCCCATCATACCTGAGGCTTTTTGAAGTGTACTTTTTATTGTGGTGCCATGCAGGGCGGGGGGCCAGCTCAGGCATTGCACGGCTGGCATTGCACCACTAGGTATTTTGTTGCTACCTTTGGAGCCACACAAGTCCTCATTCACATGGGGTGTATGCAACTGTGCCCCATGTGAGGGCCATGAATACCTGAACAGGTGTTCCATGCATCCCCATGCAGGCAGTCCCATTCATGTCAATTGGGACGCAGCGTCTGCACAGACACAGCCGCTGCTCCCAATGTGACATCCATGCGGGTGCATGGCCCTGAACCATGGAGAACGAATGTAGCCTACTACAGCGATTTCCAGCTTCCACAGGTATGGCACATACAAACTTACACTGGTTCAAGCAACATAGCGCATTGGGCAGCACAATGGCTAAATGGTTAGCACTTCCGCCTGGCAGTACTATAGTCATTGGTTCAAATCCCAACCACGACACCACCTTCCTGGAGTTTGCATGTTCTCCCTGTGCCTGCATGGGTTTCCTCCAGTTTCCTCCCACACTCCAAAGACATGCTGGTAGATGAATTGGATCCTGTCTAAATTGTCCCTAGTATGTGTATGTATGAATGTGAGTTAGGGACCTTAGATTGTACACCCCTTGAGGGTTAGGGACCTTAGATTGTATGCCCCTTGAGGGTTAGGGACCTTAGATTGTACACTCCTTGAGGGTTAGGGACCTTAGATTGTACGCCCCTTGAGGGTTAGGGACCTTAGATTGTACGCCCCTTGAGGGTTAGGGACCTTAGATTGTACGCCCCTTGAGGGTTAGGGACCTTAGATTGTACGCCCCCTGAGGGTTAAGGACCTTAGATTGTACGCCCCTTGAGGGTTAGGGACCTTAGATTGTACGCCCCTTGAGGGTTAGGGACCTTAGATTGTACGCCCCCTGAGGGTTAAGGACCTTAGATTGTACGCCCCCTGAGGGTTAAGGACCTTAGATTGTACGCCCCTTGAGGGTTAGGGACCTTAGATTGTACGCCCCTTGAGGGTTAGGGACTGATGTGAATGTACAAAATATATGCAAAGCGCTGCATACATTGATGGTGCTATAGAAGTACCTGAAATAAATAAATAAATACCTAGGCTTCAACTGTAATGACTGGTCTGCTTCAGATTGTATGTGATTGTTGTTGCCGTGAACATTTTTGTATTATATTCTTTGTATTATCACAAAGCCAAAATGATGGACGTCAGAGTCCGAGAGTTGTAACTGCTGCAATGTATAGTATAGGCTGGGCAAACATACATTATTATTATTATTATTATACAGTATTTATAAAGCGCCAATGGTTCGCTCAGCGCTGTATATTACAAAGGGGGACAGAACATGTGACAGAACAATAACAATACAATGCAAACCATGAGGGGATTGAGGGCCCTGCTCTTTCGAGCTTACAATAGGCCTTGTACACACGGTGAGAATATCGGACGAATGTTCGTTCGTTTTTTGGAGGGGGAGTTTTCATGATAGTCTCCTATCGAAAGTGAAGAGGTTACTAAAGTTACGTAAATTCTTGTACTACAGAATAAAAACTCGAAAGGGGTGTAATGTATTGTATTGTATTTTCAGACAAAAAATGTACCGAATAAACAAGAATCGTGTGATTTGGTATTGTACGAGAAAAATGTTTGTGTTTGTCCCTTTGCATAATTTCGGATGAAAGCTGCGTACTAACAATCAGATTATGGTATGATCGATTCAAAAGGGGGATTTTTCATACGATTTTCTGATCGTGTGTACTAGGCTTAAGGCAAGCCAGCAATCAGCACTGTCCTAACATTGTATTCAGCTTTGTAGACCACACCCCGTCAGGGGCGGACTGACCATTTGGAAACTCGGGCTGTTTGAAAATTTTTCTAACAGAAACAAAGAAACTTTTTTTTTCAAGTTTTTTGCACTTTTTTGTTTATAGCGCAAAAAGTAAAGTGCCCAGCGGCGATTAAATCCCACCAAAAGAAAGCTCTATTTGTGAGAAAAAAAGATAAAAATTTCATATGGGTACAATCTTGCATGACCGCGCAATTGTCATTCAAAGTGCGACAGCGCTGAAAGCTGAAAATTGGCCTGGTAAAGAAGGGGATATAAGTGCCCGGTAGGCAAGTGGTTAAAGAACTCTGATCCAAACAAAAGATTCCTCTGTAGGTTCTAAGGAGAGAGCAGTATACAGCCACCAATTAAATATAACAAAAGGCTGACTGTTGCATGAGCCCTGAGCCCTGCATTGGCAACTATGACATGGTGAGAAGGCAAGACCACACCGCTCATAAGCCGTGGCTGTGCTAGCAGCTTTTCATCAGCCCCTACTTCTGGGTTCACTAAATAGAAGACCGCAGTCCAGACCAAGTGACATTCCTTTCCAGGAATCGCCCCCAGCTCCAACCCTCTGTCTCTGATATTCAGAAGCAAGAGACCAGAGAGAACACCCAGCTGCTATGTAAGGGAGACTGTGATGTAGGAGGAGAGGGCTTTGACTGCAAGGGGAAATTGAGGACAATGAAGGGGGGGACTGAGGACAGTGATGGGGGAGGGAACTGCGATCTGGTCTAGCACAAACATGAGATTCAGAACACTACTAGAAGAATATTTTACCAACTGGACCTCCCTGAATTTTATTTCAAGACGCCTGCCCTACATTATTCTTACAGGAAGGTTTTTTCTGCAGTTACATTGGTGGTTATGTGGCCAGTGCAGATATGTGACCAGTGCAGAAGGTCCTCTTTGAGGGCTCATTCAGTTGAGCTGTGTTGATCCACACAAGGGCACAAAGAAAACAATTGCTATCTATGTGCCCGGTTCACACCACGACTTTCCAGGCAGCAGACGGCCAGCATGTTATTCTTTTTTGCTTTGCTGAACAAAAAGCCCATTTACAGAGATCAATAACCCAACCTGAATTTTTAACACACAATGGGTTTAGAGCAAGATCCCTTCTGATTGAAAATTCAGTCAAGGCAGTCCAATAAGAGAACAAGCCTCTAATTCAAAAAAAAAAAAAAAAAATTAAAGTTTATGTCCAGATTTACCCCTAAACCTCCCTCTAAAGCAGTGATCTCCAAACTGCGGCCCTTTGCTTGCTTTTATCTGACCCTTGGAGCACTACTTTATTCACTGACAGCAACAAAGGGGCACAATTCCTCCCAATGACACAAACAATGGGGCCCATTAACACCAGTGATGGGCCACGATTCCTCCCAATGACACAAACAATGGGGCCCAATAACACCAGTGACAGGGCACAGTTCTTCCAAGTGATAGGGCACAGGGGCGGACTGACCATTTGGAAACTCGGGCACTGCCCGGGGTCAGTAGGGGGCCCCATGAGATGCCCCTGGTACCTTTTTCATAGGCTTTTTTGAGTTTGGGCAAGGATACAGGGGCCCCATGATCCCCTATTGCCCGGGGGCCCCATGAGTTGTCAGTCCGCCCCTGCAACCTGGGTAATCCTATTCTATTCAGCCAGCATTGTCTGTTGTGTACAGGTGAGGTCTGCGGAATTGACTTCATTATAGTATCCCGCTTGATGTTGATGAAATGTATGGAGAGCACTCAGAGACCTGGAGCTGGCACAAAATAAACAGAGAAACAGGTTTGTAACAGGAGGATGGGAAATGTCTTCACCAGTAAGCCCGGGTCATCATGACTACTCATTAACGTACCTGGAAGGTCAATTATCCCGCGTGATCACTTCCAGGAACAATGGTTCTCATTCAGAAAAGCTGCCCATACATGAATTGAAATTCGGCCACTTCAGCAGGGACAGGCTGAATTTCGATTCATGTATGGGCAGGGTGGTTCAACAAAAGCCTGTCTCATGATCAACTTCTGTACAACCAGCCTGTCGCGTTTCCAGCATTCAATCACCAAAGGTGCTGATCAGTATATTCTGATGGTGGGGAAGTCCCATCACTGTCAGAATACAATAATTCTTTGGGGAGGATTTCCCCATCCACGTGTGTGGATGGGGGAATCAAATAATTTTTTTGTTCAACCTGCAGATGAACAAAAAGAAAAAAAAAAAAAAGACTAATCTATTGGCTGCCTTAAGTCATCCATGGGATTGAAAGTTTGCCGGTTCAGCAGGATTTGGTCAAATTTTGATCCATCTATGGGCAGACTGGTTGTACTGAAGTTACCTTACTCAACCAGGGTTTCTTGAACAATGGTGAATTGATCTCCCACCTACGCTTGACCAAGATAGTAATTTTTCATTGACCATCACTGTAGGGGTTACAGCTACACGAACCACTAATCCACATCACGTGTGTGGATGGGGGAATCAAATCAGTTTTTTGTTCAACCCACTGGTTGAACAAAAAAAAAGACTAATCTGTTGGCCACCTTAAGCCATCCATGGAAGGATTGAAATTTTAAAATTATGCTGGTTCAGCAGGAATTGGTCAAATTTTCTATCCATCTATAGACAGGCTGGTTGTATTAAAGATGAGCTAACCTTACTCAGCCAGGATTCCTTGAACAATGGTGAATTTATCTACCATCTACACTTGACCACCAATGCACGGTGGGAATTTTCCATTGACCACCAATGTAGGGGTTACAGCTACACCACTACAGCCACTAATGTTAAGGGGAGACAACAATTTTCAATATCTGAGTTTATTATCTGTTAGGCTATGTTCACACTGGTGGTGGAGTTTACTGCCTCTCTGAAAAGTGGCCTGCAGAGGTAGTTGAGCAGAGGTTTGCAAGTCTTCAGGAGGCCAGGTGTTGTTGCCACAAGAACACCATTTTTTTTTCCAATCCCAGTGGGGATTTTACATTGCAGTACTGTGCCACAACCATGTACCAAACAGTTAGCACATGGCTTTGGCACTGTCCCATTGACTTCAATGGACGTGTCCGCCAAATGCGATATGCTAAAGCTAAGCATCGATAAATTAAAAAAAAAAATCCTCTTGCGCTGCCAAACCTAATATGATCACTTTTCAAGTCACGTGTGGAGTATATGCTGATCTGAAGATTTTTCTGCATTACAGATCTTGATTTTTACTACATTAATGGACATTTATTCACAGGCTGTCACTGGGTTGAGGGCTCAGCCGGGTGTTTATTATTCAACATTTTCTTTTTAGTTTGTGTGTTTTTATATATATATATTTATTATTATTTATGCCTTGATATATATTACTTAGATTATCTGTTTGCACATATGTTGAAGTTTCACTTATTGATTTTTTTTCATATTTTGTATTGCCTAGCAGGGCATCTAGTCTGTTTAGATATTTTTCACTCACTTGTGTTATTCTCTAGGTATGTACTTCTATCACCTTAGTTAGGGGCTCTGTTAGGCGTTTACTTTTTGCTTTATGGTTAGGTTTAGTGAGTAGCGCAGCACTATTTATTTAGTCATTTAAAGCTAAGCATCGTGGCTGTGAGAGAGAAACCTGAGCAGCTGCCATGTAAATTTGAAGGCAATCTGTCAGGACGTGGCTTATCGACCATCTATTTTTATTGCTCCAGCATGAATGAGGCCTTAATATTATTTATTTTTAAGATAATTTTGCCCTATACAGAAGGTGGGTGTTAAAAGAAAAAATTGATGTGCCCTGTGTAATACTTTATGCCACTTTCTAAACTCTTTTATATTTATTTATATATTTCAGGTACTTGTATAGCTCCATCAATTTATGCAGCGCTTTACACATATATTGTACATTCACATCAGTCCCTAACCCTATAGATAAATCTTTTCTGTACTGGGAGCTTATTATTATTATTCAGGATTTATATAGCGCCAACAGTTTGCTCAGCGCTTTACAATATAAAGCTATAGACGTAATCCATTTTTCATAGGGGTTCCCTGAGAGCTATTTCAAGGGTTCCATTGTGATAAAAACGTTGAGAAAGGCCGTGTACTATTTCTTGAACTTGGTCCATGTAACTGGAGGCCCTACGGCCTTTGTGTCTTTCTTCATCCGTTCAGACATCTGGGAGGCTTGCACGAGTCCCTGGTATTCTACCAGAATGGATGGTATGTTGATGGTTTGTATTAGTGCCAGTGTGCTCCAGAGACCATACAACATTAAAGGGAATATTTTCTTTTAAATTATTTTTTTTACATAATTACTGGTAATGTAATTTGTGCAATGTGAGTTAGTCTGTGTTTATGGTCGTTCTGACCTCGGCACCCATGACCTTCCTGTCCAAATGCACTCTAGGGATGGCTGGATGTCATTTCTGAGGGTCTCTTTCCTAATGGTGACAATGGTAAACCATGGCTATGTAATATGTAGTAGTAGCCCACATGGAAGAAAAATATATTTTAAATATACTTTAAAAATATTCTTCCCAAATATATCGAGAATTTGTTGAAATACTACAATTTTGTCCATATTCAATATATTATTATATATACTGTTTGTCTAAATGCATTTGTTATATGTTACAAAATATCTGAGAAATATTTTTTTTAAATATATTCTTCAGATTTTTTTAACATATAATAAAGTCATTTTAACCACTTGAGCCCCAGAGGATTTACCCCCCTTAATGACCAGGCCTTTTTTTTGCTGTTTGGCGCTGCACTAATTCAAATGATAATTGCACGGTCATGCAATGCTGTACCCAAACGAAATTTACGTCCTTTTTTTCACACAAATAGAGCTTTCTTTTGGTGGTATTTTATCACCTGTGCGCTTTTTATTTTTAAACACAAAAACCACGAAACTTTTGAAAAAAAACAATATTTTCTACTTTCAGCTATAAAAAATATATCGTAAACTCAAAGTTAGTCATAAATTTAAGCCAAAATGTATTCTGCTCCATGTTTTTGGTAAAAAAAATCCCCTGCATTAGCGGGCAAACTGGCGCTATCTAGGAGGGGCGCTAACACTATCGGAAGTCACCAGTGACACTAATACAGTGATCAGTAAAAATCTGTTCACTGTAATCAATGACACTGGTGACAGGGCAGTGAAGGGGTTAACTGGGGGGGGGGGAGGGGGCGATCAAGGGGTTAAATGGGATTTCTGGTGCACTAGCAGGCAAACTGGCGCTATCTGGGTGGGGTGCTAACACTATCGGAAGTCGCCAGTGACACTGATACAGTGATCAGTAAAAATCTGTTCACTGATCAATGACACTGGTGACAGGGCAGTGAAGGGGTCAACTCGGGGGGGGGGGGCGATCAAGGGGTTAGACGGGATTATTGGTGTATTAGCGGGCAATCTGGCGCTATCTGGGAGGGGCGCTAACACTATCGGAAGTCGCCAGTGACACTGTTACAGTGATCAGTAAAAAGGACAGGATAGGACAGGGACCGATCATGTGATTTCAGCCAGAAATCACTGGCTGAAATCTAATGATTGATCCCTCCTGGATCGAATCGTATCACCCGCAGGTCGGCGGGAGCGCGCGCGCGCGCCCCCTACCCGCGAATGTGTCGGGAGCGCGGAGCACGTTTTAAAATGTGCTTTTGCGCTCCACTGCCGCCCTGCACGCGTATATACACAGTGGCAGGGCGGCAAGCGGTTAACATATATTTTTACATATATTTGTAAATGTATTCCAAAAATGTAGGTGAAATGTATTTTTAAAGACATACAGTATATTTGAAAATTTATTTTTAAAAATACTTTTCATATATTTTGTAATGTATAAAAAAACGCATTTCAACATACAGTATATATATATACATATATATATTGAATACAGCCAAAATTGTTGTATTCCAACTATATGTCAATATATTTGGGAAGAATATTTTTAAAATATATTTAAATTATATTTTTCTTCCATGTGGGAGTAGTCACATTCAACTGAACTTCTGTAATGCTGAAGGCATTTCATAGCTTCTCCAAGCCACACTTTCAGTTCTAATGAGTGTCAGGAATATACTCCAACATTTTCTGTCCACACAAGTAGCACTGACCTCTTGATCCATTGGCCATGGTGCTCGGCTTAGGCTGATCATGGAGAGAAGGGTCTGCCAGGTCTTTTGGCTAGGTGGACCAGAGAATGCCTTAAGCTGGCCATAGACCGTTTTGCATCTTGGCCGGTTGGCCGATATTCGAACCACGTACGGGCAGGCTGAATGTACTCAAGTTGATTGATCGATCAACTTGGGTACAACCAGTCTGTCAGATTTTACATGCGATTATTGCTAGCAGCAATTACTATGTTCTCCGGGCAGGGACGGCTTCTTCTGCCCGCCCCACCGGAAGAACACAATGGCTCCAGTGGTTGCAGGAAAGAAAATCACACAGTCTATGGGCAGCTATAGCCTCCACAGGGGTGTCAGGTAAGGGTCCTACTTCTTAGGGTGCACTTTTTTTGGTCATCAGTGGTGTTTAGTTTCTCACACAAAGGGAAGGCACATGTTATTGTCAAAAAACGGGAGGTGTGAACCAACCTGTTCTAGTTCTGTAGTCCCACCCTTGGTGCTAGGAAGGCTTCATAAGTGTTCATTCTTCCATTTCCATGGTTGGAGGTGTGAACTGTTGTCAAAATGCCAGGATAGAGATGTTGATGTGTCATTATATGAGGAAGACCAATGGTGTTAAAGGCTTCAGCCCTTTTTAATAATGGTTGCTCCAGTTTGACGTAGATGGACTCTTTCATGCCTCTTTATGTATTTTCATACCAGTTGTCCTCTGTCTAATGTGCACCTCGTTGTCCTCAAAAGAATGTTCCTTCTACTTACAGTATTATTAACCTCTCAGTGGTTTCTTTAGTTTAACAAATTCAGCACAATAAAATAAACTTTCGATGTTGCTGACTCCTCCTCTCTCTGAGCTGTTTCTCTAAACTTCTCGTCTTCACAGGAAAAAGATGGCAGGGCTTTCTTTTCAGCGGGAACGCAGGGAGCGCAGTTCCGGCACCTCCAGCACTGAATGTATAATGGCAAGGGGTGCCGGGGGGTCTATTGATACTGGCTGCTGAGGGATCAATTGTTGCTGGAGGGGATCTATATTTGCATTGGGATCTATTGTTGCTGGGGGGTCTGTTGCCGCTGGTTGGGGGACTATTGTTGCTAGGGGATCTTATGTTTGATGGGGGTCATTTGTTGCTGGGAGAGATCTACTGTTGAGGGATGGATTTATTGATGCGCTCTGCTGGGAGATCTGTTGTTGCTGCCGGGAGTTGTTGATGGGGTGGATCTATTAATCTCTTAGTTTGTAAGCTCCAAGGATCAGGCCCTCCAAACCCTCTTGTATTGAATTGTATTGTTGCTGTATTGTCTCCCGTTAGATTGTAAAGCGCTGAGCAAACTGTTGGCGCTATATAAATCCTGTATTATAATATTATTTACGCTGGGGAGATCTATTGTTGCTGGGGGTCGCTTGATGTTGGCTGCAGGGAATCTATTTCACTGCTTTCTTGTTATCATTATCTAATTCCATACAAATTACTCGGCACTATTAAATTATACTTGATTATGTATTCTCTAAAAGGGTCAGTACAGGGAGGTGAGCAAGGGGCGAAACCAAGGAACAGTACTTGAAGCTGGGCAGGGGGGGGGGGACAAGGGTGACAATCTGACAGAGCTTGAGCGATTCTGCAAAGAAGAATGGGCAGAAATGTCCCTCTGTAGATGTGCAAAGCCGGGAGAGACATCCCCAAAAAGACTTGCAGCTGGAATTGCAGCCAAAGGGGGTCCTACAAAGTATTGACTCCGGGGGGGCCGGATACAAATGCTGCCACACTTCTCACAGATTTATTTTTAAATTTTGAAAAACCATTTCTCATTTTCCTTCCACTTCACAATTATGTGCCACTTTGTGTTGGTCCATCACATCCAATCCCAATAAAATACATTTACATTTCTGGTTGTAACATGACATAATGTGGAATATTTCAAGGGGTATGAATACTTTTTCAAGGTGCTGTATATGTAAATTGCTGCGTAAATTGACGGCGCTCCGTAAGTACCTGTAATACATTTTTTATGAATGGTATACCTGTACTTCAATACAACGCAGTTTTGGGTCAGTTTTAGTAGTTACGTTGGTGTTTTAGTGTGTGTTTGTGGCTATACAGTGATACTTCAATGTAGTTGGGATGTGGTGGGGTACAGCCTTCTACCATCTTTTTTTTTTTTCTTTGTTATTTTTTTTTTGTTATTTTTATTTCTCTGGGGCTTTTATGCTGAAATTCCTTTGTATGACTTAATCTGGCCACCTGCCAGGGCAACTCTTTCATGGAAAGAGCTGAGTCTCTAAGTGGATGTGGCTGCATAGTCCAGCAGGGAAAGGGCTCACCACATATCTTCTGACAAGTAATGAACCAGTGGGTGCGGTTCAAATGTGGGTGAAATCATGGAAAGAAAATTAGTTTTTGGTACAGAATTATATATATATATATATATAGTATTTTATTTAAATCATGATAAAAATGAAAAAAAAAAAAGTAAACCCCCCCCCCCCCCAACAACACAAAAATAAAATCATACCTAAATCATATTTAACCGCTTCCCTACCGCCATACATATATGGTATTGGGTGGTTATACTGGGATTGTGGTTGAACCTACAACCATGACCCTGGTATCATTTGTTACTGCTGCTGATTCTCTTTCACATAAAAGTAATCCAAGCGGCTAAGTAGACGCTGGATTACTTTTACAAATGGCAGAAAGGGTCCCACCCTCCTCTCACTGCCGCTACTGGGCTCTCCCTGGCGATTGGGGAGCCCGGTAAGGATGCGACCGGCAGCATCCGGCTCCGGGCACACAGTGGGAGGAGTTTATGTTGTTCCTTCCACCGTGAGATGACAGAAACCTTGAGCGACAACAATGTAGTCACTTTTGGTTTTGGTTCTTTGTTCACAGGCTGGTTACCAGCCAGTGAGGCAGCTGATCAGACTGATCTGTGTCTGATCGGGAGCATTGGAGGCCAAAGGAGTGATCTGGCATCTAATAGATCCCAGATCTCTCCATAAAGAGTACCTGTCACTGCCTATTGCTGTCACAAGGGATGTCTACACTCCTTGTGACAGTAATAAAAGTGATCAAAAGAAAAAAATAAAGAAATAATGTAAAAAATATATCATTTAAAAAAAAAACGTTGCTGTCACATTATTTGACTACTTTTATAGGCTCATTTGGCTACCTGGGTGCTAGATATACCTATAACAGTTGCCTTGCAGCCCCTATTGGGCTTAATGTGGCAGCTCTGAGAGTTCTCACTGCGACTCCTCTCTCGTTATTTTGCTGTGCGCTGTTTGTGCTATGCTCTGTTGTACTTCATTGTCTGTAACCTGTCACCTACTCCGCCTTTTGAGATGCTCTTCACATTGGTTGCGTTCATCGCATATATTCATGTCCATGACTGTCTGAAGTGTTACCTTTGTTATGTGGTAGTGCATATTGCGTACTTCAGACCACAGTTAATTGCACTGTGATTTTTGTACCCCCTTTTGCACGATTTCATGTGTACTTTTTCATGTGTTCATTTATTCTGTATAAATAAAGATTTTTAAAAAAATGCCGCCGCCTTTCTGTGCTTGCGCGCAAAGGCATGCATTGGTCCTGCACGCATATGTAAATGGGTATCGCACCACACGTGAGGTATTGGTGCAAATGTCGGAGTGACCGCAATAATCCTAACACCAGACCTCCTGTGTAACTCTCCTCTGATAACCTGTAAAGGATTTTAAAGTGTTGTCTATGGATAATTTAAACTACAGTAGTTTGTCGCCATTCCCCAGGAGTGCGCAATTTTAAAGCGTGACATGTTTGGTATCTATTTACTCAATGTAATGTCATCTTTTAAAATTTAACCAAAAAATTGGTATTATACTGGTATTGTGTTTGAAGAATTTTAGGGAACACAAAGTGCATTTTTTTTTTTTTTTTGAAAATTGCATTTGAGAAAGCAACTACTGTGTGACATAAATTGCAGCACCCATCATTTCATTGTCTAGGGCCTTTGCTTAAAAAACATATATAATGTTTGGGGGTTCTAAGTCATTTTCTAGCAAAAAAAGAAATGTATTTATTTATTATCTTTTATTGAATTTTATTTTGATACAAAAATCACTATTATACAATTTATCAAAACATCTTTATCCCACAAAATATCTTTAACCCTCCTATCCTCCTTCCCCACCCACCCATTGGTTACCCCGCCCACCTCATTTTACTATTCTTATCTTAACCTATCTATTACTCCCAGACACATCCCTATATTTCCTTCTCCCATTACAACTTTCCATTTTATTCTCTAACTCTGTAACTGGGATGCCCATTATTTCACGATATTTTCCAGATGTGTTAAACACATACCAGCTATTCCATTCTTCTCTAGGTTTTCCCATTCTAACTTCATCATTGTGGTACAACTCTTCCATCTTATATATACATTCAATCCTCCTTATCAAATCTCTCACTGTTGGGGGGGGTCCCTTAACTGCCAAAATGTAGGAATAAGCCCTTTTGCAGCACTAATAGAATGGAATAATAGGCTATTTTTGTATTTTTTTTACTGGTTCATCTGTCTTGTAAAATAGGGAAATCCACAGATCTTTAAAAAAAAAAGAAAAAAAAAAAAAGATGATTTTTACATGTAGGAGAGAGACGTCAGAATTGGCTCAGCAGGCAAATGTCATGCTAGGTTCACACCTACAGTGGGGATCGAAAGTTTGGGCACCCCAGCTAAAAATTTGTATTAATGTGCATAAAGAAGCCAAGGAAAGATGGAAAAATCTCCAAAAGGCATCAAATTACAGATTAGACATTCTTATAATATGTCAACAAAAGTTAGATTTTATTTCCATCATTTACACTTTCAAAATAACAGAAAACAAAAAAATGGCGTCTGCAAAAGTTTGGGCACCCTGCAGAGTTAATATCTTGTACTGCCCCCTTTGGCAAGTATCACAGCTTGTAAACGCTTTTTGTAGTCAGCCAAGAGTCTTTCAATTCTTGTTTGAGGTATCTTTGCCCATTCTTCCTTACAAAAGTCTTCCAGTTCTTTGAGATTTCTGGGCTGTCTGTCACGCACTGCTCTTTTAAGGTCTATCCATAGATTTTCAATTATGTTGAGGTCAGGAGATTGTGAAGACCATGGCAAAACCTTCAGTTTACGCCGCTTGATGTAATCCCCCATGGATTTTGAGGTGTATTTAGGATCATTATCCATTTGTAGAAGCCATCCTCTCCTTAACTTCAGCTTTTTCACAGATGGCATCAAGTTACCATCCAAAATTTGCTGAAATTTTATTGAATCCATTTTTCCTTCTACTCGTGAGATGTTCCCTGTGCCACTGGCTGCAACACAACCCCAAAGCATGATTGATCCAACCCCATGCTTACAGTTGGACAGAGGTTCTTTTCATTAAATTCTGTGCCCCTTCTTCTCCAAACGTACCTTTGCTCATTCTGGCCAAAAAGTTCAATTTTAACCTCATCGGTCCACAGAACTTGTTTCCAAAATGCATCAGGCTTGTCTATATGTTCATTTGCAAAGTTCAAACGATGATTTTTGTGGTGAGGACGTAGAAGAGGTTTTCTTCTGATGACTCTTCCATGAAGACCATATTTGTACAAGTATCTCTTTATAGTGGAATAGTGTACCACAACTCCAGTGTCTGCCAGATCTTTCTGGAGGAATCGTGCAGTCAAACGTGGGTTTTGAATTGTTTTTCTCACAATCCTGCGAGCTGTTCTGTCTGATATTTTTCTTGGTCTTCCAGATCTTGCGTTAACTTCCACTGTTCCTGATGACTGCCATTTCTTAATTACATTCCGAACAGAGGATATTGACATCTGAAAACGCTTTGCTATCTTCTTATAGCCTTCTCCAGCTTTGTGAGCGTCAACTATTTTCAGTTTCAGTTTTCTAGACAACTGCTTAGAAGAACCCATGGTGCTGATTGTTGGGGCAAGGTCAGATGAGTCTGGGCATTTAAAACCTTTGAGATTGACATCACCTGGTCTTCCCAGACGATGATTGAGAACAATCCATGACACTGGCAGGTCTCAGCTTTGCAAAGGGGGCAGTGCATGCTATAAATTCTGCAGGGTGCCCAAACTTTTGCAGACGCCATTTTTTTGTTTTCTGTTATTTTGAAAGTGTAAATGATGGAAATAAAATCTAACTTTTGTTGACATATTATAAGAATGTCTAATCTGTAATTTTATGCCTTTTGGAGATTTTTCCATCTTTCCTTGGCTTCTTTATGCACATTAATACAAATTTTTAGCTGGGGTGCCCAAACTTTCGATCCCCACTGTATGCCTTTGCTGTGGCTCTGGTTGCATGGGGGGGGTGGGCTGCTGTACCTGTGGGAAATACGGGAAGAGTCCCTGCACCTTTATAAAACCGCAGCAGCAGGGAAATCACACAGTGGCCTAAGTGTTCAGATGTGTGGGGGTGTCATTAAAAAATGTCATTGGACACTGATCAATAGGACTTTGCTTTGTGAAGAATAGCTGCAGAAGATGGATATTTGTAGTTCAGTGTCCAGACTTATGTAGATAGCCAAGTCATGTAATGTTGCGGTATGATTGTGTGGGGAACCCTTCCGTGGTCTTGAATGACAGATATATTTTTTTTTTCGTTCAGTGGTGGTGGGTGTTAAAGTGTTCTGATTTTTGTAATAAACATATGTTTTTTTTTTAGTTCAGGATTGCAGTCTACTCTTATTTTTTTCAGTCTTTATTAAGAATTTTACAAGCCTGATGCTGATGATCAGAGTAATAAAAACTATATTTCGCTATAGAAACAAGATCAAAGAAAAAATATCATGCATGAGCATGCTCTAGAGCAGGGGGTCTACAAATTTTCTAAACAAAAGGCCAGTTTACTGTTCCTTCAGTCTTTAGGGAGGCCAGACTATGGCCATCGGGAATAGAAAATGTCCCCGCATCAGTTGGAGTACACAATACCCCATCGTTGGTGTCATTCCCCATTATTGGTAGGTGGTGCCCCAACATTGGTGTCATTGGAAGGAATTGTGCTCCAACATTGGTGTCATTGGGAGGAACTGTGCCCTATCCCTGGTGTCACTGGAAAGAACTGTGCCTCGTCACTGGTGTTATTGGGCCTCATTGTTTGTGTCATTGGGAGGAATTGTGCCCCAACATTGGTGTCATTGGGAGGCATTGTGCCCTATCACTGGAAAGAACTGTGCCCCGCCACTGGTGTTATTGGGCCCCATTGTTTGTGTCATTGGGAGGAATTGTGCCCCATCACTGGTGTTATTGGGCCCCATTGTTTGTGTCATTGGGAGGAATTGGGCCCCATCACTGGTGTTATTGGGCCCCATTGTTTGTGTCATTGGGAGGAATTATGCCCCAACATTGGTGTCATTGGGAGGAATTGTGCCCTATCACTGGAAAGAACTGTGCCCCGCCACTGGTGTTATTGGGCCCCATTGTTTGTGTCATTGGGAGGAATCGTGGCCCATCACTGGTGTTATTGGGCCCCATTGTGTGTCAGTGGGAGGAATTATGCCACAACATTGGTGTCATTGTGTCCTATCAGGGGCAGACTGACAACTCATGGGGTCCCTGTGTCCTTGCCCAAACTCAAAAAAGCCTATGAAAAAGGTACCAGGGGCATCTCATGGGGCCCCCTACTGACCCCGGGCAGTGCCCGAGTTTCCAAATGGTCAGTCCGCCCCTGTGCCCTATCACTTGGAAGAACTGTGCCCTGTCACTGGTGTTATTGGGCCCCATTGTTTGTGTCATTGGGAGGAATCGTGGCCCATCACTGGTGTTAATGGGCCCCATTGTTTGTGTCATTGGGAGGAATTGTGCCCCTTTGTTGCTGTCAGTGAATAAAGTAGTGCTCCAAGGGTCAGATAAAAGCAAGCAAAGGGCCGCAGTTTGGAGATCACTGCTTTAGAGGGAGGTTTAGGGGTAAATCTGGACATAAACTTTAATTTTTTTTTTTTTTTTTTTTAATTAGAGGCTTGTTCTCTTATTGGACTGCCTTGACTGAATTTTCAATCAGAAGGGATCTTGCTCTAAACCCATTGTGTGTTAAAAATTCAGGTTGGGTTATTGATCTCTGTAAATGGGCTTTTTGTTCAGCAAAGCAAAAAAGAATAACATGCTGGCCGTCTGCTGCCTGGAAAGTCGTGGTGTGAACCGGGCACATAGATAGCAATTGTTTTCTTTGTGCCCTTGTGTGGATCAACACAGCTCAACTGAATGAGCCCTCAAAGAGGACCTTCTGCACTGGTCACATATCTGCACTGGCCACATAACCACCAATGTAACTGCAGAAAAAACCTTCCTGTAAGAATAATGTAGGGCAGGCGTCTTGAAATAAAATTCAGGGAGGTCCAGTTGGTAAAATATTCTTCTAGTAGTGTTCTGAATCTCATGTTTGTGCTAGACCAGATCGCAGTCCCCCCCCCCATCACTGTCCTCAGTCCCCCCCTTCATTGTCCTCAATTTCCCCTTGCAGTCAAAGCCCTCTCCTCCTACATCACAGTCTCCCTTACATAGCAGCTGGGTGTTCTCTCTGGTCTCTTGCTTCTGAATATCAGAGACAGAGGGTTGGAGCTGGGGGCGATTCCTGGAAAGGAATGTCACTTGGTCTGGACTGCGGTCTTCTATTTAGTGAACCCAGAAGTAGGGGCTGATGAAAAGCTGCTAGCACAGCCACGGCTTATGAGCGGTGTGGTCTTGCCTTCTCACCCATGTCATAGTTGCCAATGCAGGGCTCAGGGCTCATGCAACAGTCAGCCTTTTGTTATATTTAATTGGTGGCTGTATACTGCTCTCTCCTTAGAACCTACAGAGGAATCTTTTGTTTGGATCAGAGTTCTTTAACCACTTGCCTACCGGGCACTTATATCCCCTTCTTTACCAGGCCAATTTTCAGCTTTCAGCGCTGTCGCACTTTGAATGACAATTGCGCGGTCATGCAAGATTGTACCCATATGAAATTTTTATCTTTTTTTTCTCACAAATAGAGCTTTCTTTTGGTGGGATTTAATCGCCGCTGGGCACTTTACTTTTTGCGCTATAAACAAAAAAGTGCAAAAAACTTGAAAAAAAAAGTTTCTTTGTTTCTGTTAGAAAAATTTTCAAACAGGTAATTTTTCTCCGTCACTGATGGGCGTTGATGAGGCAGCACTAATGGGCCCTTATAGGCGGCACTAATGAAATGGCACGGATAGGCGGCACTGATAGACAGCACTCACTGGCACAACCACTGGGCACTGACGGGCAGCACTGATGGGTATATGTGGGTGGGCACATGTAGGTGGCACTTCTGAGCACAGGTGTGTGGCATTGGTGGGTGCACTGCTGGGCACAGATCATCAGTGCCCTGATGATCGGTGGCGGCTCTCGGCAGTACTTTCCTCATGCTCTGACAGCATGAGTAAAGTGCACCTGAAAACCGGCAATTGCATTTCCCGGTAATCAGCGTGTCATTGGACAAGGCTGATCACATGGTAAAAGGCTGCTGCGATTGGCCTTTTACCACATCACGTGATCAGCTGTGTCCGTAGGAACCAGTGATCATGGAGATCGCTGGGCGCGTGCAGGAGAGCGCGTTCTGGGAGGATGTCATATGACGCCCTCCCAGAACTGTCCGGCCGCAGTGTAGCCGTCATTCGGATATCTGCGGTCGGCAAGTGGTTAATAAGATTCCCAATGAAATGTCTGATGAACTCGAGATGTAGTGAGGCACACAAACCTTCCAAATGTAAATGTTCATTATGAAAAAATGCAGTTGTATAACCTAAGGAAGGATTGTTTATAATCTGCTCACCTGATCTGCTGAGTTACTAAAGGCTCAGTGTGCATATTTTTGTCATTAAGCCCTGGTTCACACTGATGTGGTGCGGAATTTGCAGCGTTTTCAGAATGGTAGCCCGTTCATGCGAACGGCTGCGGAGGTGTATGCTAAGTTAACAACAACCCAAAATTGGTCCGCAAAACGTGGTGCGATGTGCCGAATCGGAACGCATGGGTGTGAATACCCATGTAATTCGATTCTGGTGCGGACCCAAAAAAAAAAGGGTCCTGCACGTTTTTGGTGCGGGTGCAGTGCGATTAGAGCCATACATAATGTATGGCTCCAATCACACCGCACACAATTCACACAGGAATGCGGTGCGGTTATTCCACACCGCATCTATGTGAACCCAGGCTCAATGCTAAAGCTGGCTGTAGACTTTTCGAATTTCAGCTGGTTTGGCAGGAATCGGCTGAGATTCGAACCAGGTAGGGGCAGGCTGAATGTAGCCAAGTTGATCGATCAGCCTGCCAGATATTCGCTGACAATCACAGTATTCTCCCTGCAAAGACAGCTTCCCCTGCCAGGAGAACACAATGGCTCTGCGGGAGAGATTCCCCTGTCAGCACTGGGCACATTTCTTTCCTGCAACTAGACAGCCTATAGCCAGCCTTAGTTCACCTTTAGAACATGTTCCATCTGTATATGGGGTGTAATGTGCAATACATACAGCAAAATAACATGGTATGCATTAGAAAGTCCAAATGATTAAAAAGAAATAAAAGTTCCAATGTGTGTGGTTGAAGTGTAGAAATGAATGTGTCACCCCGTCCTCTTGAAATCCCGGGACCATTGTGGGTGTTTACAAAGTGCTTTTTCACTTCCAACATGTGAGCGCATTTACTGGATTTTAATAAACTAGTCAGATGGTTTCCTCCTATGTATGTCTTCCTACCTTGTTTATTATATATATAGGAATGACATCATTGGAAAAATGTGAGATATGCTGGAGGTGAATGGAAAAGGAGATTCCATATTAACCGTTTTCCAACTGTCCTATATCAGAACTACTGCTACAGGGGGATCAGGGCAATCTGTAGTATATTGTGTGTAATATATATATAGAAACGCATGTGGTTCATTCTGGGACTGGTCAGTGAAAACACCACTTTACACATCAAAAGAACTCTTTTCTATGTTAATTTTTAGCAAGATCACCTTGGTATTTGGGGAGTATCCCTTATTATCTAATTAGACATTCCAAAAGGGTACATTGTATATGTGAGGACCATACCAGAAATATTTGTTGATGGTAATTAGACTCAAGGGGGTATTATATGGTGAAAGGATGACTTGATTACCTGGTAAACACTATAGTGACCTCAATTGTTAGTAAGGACAAGAAGTCTTTTCATGTAAGATCAAAAGTGTTTTATCAGCCAAATCAGAAACCATCCAGTAAACTGTATTTCAAGGGAAGTTATTTTGGCTGGGAGAGAAGCTTCTTTCCGTCATTAATATGAAAGCACAGGTTATAGAGGAGCTTTTCTTCCCGTCATTAATAGGGGAGCAGGGGTACAGAGGAGCTTTTCTTCCCCCCATTAATAGGGGAGCAGGGGTACAGAGGAGCTTTTCTTCCCCCCATTAATAGGGGAGCAGGGGTACAGAGGAGCTTTTCTTCCCCCCATTAATAGGGGAGCACGGGTATAGATCTTAACTCACATTATTGCATGCATGGAAGCTACCTAGCTCCATATTATAGATCAGACATATGCTGGACGGTGTAGGATCTTCATGCTTGATATGAAGTAAATTAAGTGTCATAAATTGCTATATATATGTGATTTTGCATTTCTGGGCAGGCGCCGCCATTGGCGACTACAGATGTCAATCATCGCGTCCTGGCCAGAGATTCTCCACCAGCACCCGGCGATCGCCGACAGGGGAGAGACCTGTGTGTAAACAATACAGGTCTCCTTTCTCTGCACGAGAGAAATATACACAGCAGCATGTCTCCCTAGTATAAATAGACAGCACATGATGTTAAACAGCACACAGTTAACCCTTTGCTTGCCCCAGATGGTAACCCCTTCCTGCCCAGTGCCATTAGTACAGTGTCAGTGCTTTTTATTAGCACTGATCACTGTATTGGTGTCACTGGGGATGTCCGTGGCAGTTATTATACAGGACTTCTATAGCGCCAACGGTTTGCTCAGCGCTTTACATTATAGTGGGAGACAATACAGTAACAATACAAGAGGGATTTGAGGGCCCTGCTCCTTGGAGCTTACAATCTAGGAGGGCAGGGTGAATGGTACAGTAAGTAGTCACTGTGGGGGATGGAGTGGTTGGAAGAGTAGAGGATTCCAGAATTAGCAGAGCGCGGGATAGGCTTCCCGGAAGAGAAAGGTTTTCAGTGATCGCCGAAAGGCAAGTAGAGTAGGTGATAATCTGATAGATTGGGGTAGGGAGATCCAGAGGATGGGTGACGCCCTGGCGAAGTCCTGGAGACTAGCATGGGAGGAGGAGATGAGGGAGCTAGAGAGTAGGAGGTCTTGCAAGGAGCGGAGAGTACGGTTTGGGTGATATTTAGAGATAAGATTGGTGATGTAAGTTGGGGCAGTGTTGTGGATGGCTTTATATGTCATTGTCAGAGTTTTGAATTTTATCCCTTGGGCAACTGGGAGCCAGTGGAGGGATTGGCAGAGAGGGGTGGCGGATACGGAGGGGATAGTAAGGTGGATGGGTCTGGCAGCAGCATTCATGATGGACTGGAGTGGGGATAGCCTGCGATGAGGTCGGCCAATGAGGATGGAGTTACAATAGTCAAGGCGTGATAACAAGGGAGTGAATAAGTTGCTTAGTGGTTTCCGGGGTTAGGAACGGTTAGTTAGTCAGTTCCCCCCCCAGGGTCAGACTACCTGGTGCAGTCCTGCTACAAGTCGCTGATCGTCACCATTACTAGTATACCGCCATTTGTAAACGCTATAACGTTCACGCAAACCAATTTACACGTAGTGGGGTTTTTTATTTTTTTAAGTTTTTATACTGGACATGTTTAATAGCAAAAAGTAAAAAAAAAATGTTTTTGTTGCGCTATAAACAAAAAAAAGACCAACAATTTTGAAAAAAATAAAATAAACACACAGGTGATCAAATACTACCGCAAGAAAGCTCTATTTGTGGGAAAAAAGGACAATGACAATTGTGTGGTCATGCAACGCTCACCCAAATTAAATTTAAGTAACGCAGCATCATATATCGCAAAAAATGGCCTGGTCAGGAAAGGGGGTAAATATTCCAGAGGGCAAGTGGTTAAGGTATGGAAAAACAATTGAACGGTATCCAGATCTTTTTCATGCCTTTTTGACTCTCTTCATTACCAGAGTCTATTTGATCTGGTAGGCATCCATTGCTTCTTTTGGTGGTGCTGCCCTTTGATTTCAAAAGGACGGAGTGACACATATTCATCTTTATGTTTCAACCACACACATTGGAACTTTTATTTCTTTTTTTTAAATCATTTGGACTTTCATACACGTCTTTATCTGCATACCATTTTATTTTGATGTGCATTGTATATTCCTTAGGTGTGTTTAGCACAGTCATTTATCTATAATTATTTGTACACAGTTCTCCTAATTGTTTTGCCAGCTGCTTTTGTTTTTCTTGGTTTTTAGCTGTGTGATTTCTATTGGTAGTACATAATGTCATGTGTAATATGTTCCACCTTCCCATGACAGCATGCAGCTTCCCCCTGCAGATGCTGGCACATTTAAAATCAGTGCAGCTCTGTGGGAGATCTATGAATGAATAAACTACAAGTCCCCTCTAGCACTGCAGAAGATGGGCTGTAGCTCAATGGACTATCAGTGCACTTGGGAATCAATTCAGTCTTACTTCCTCAGCTGGAGGAAATGTGTGCAGGCTCCTGTAGGGGGGAAAAAAAAGTAATCAATACAATTTTTTTTTTTTTTGCAAAATGTTCTTAAAAAAAGGTGAACTTCCCCTTTAAGTATAAGGATGCCATTAAAGGGCAACTAATTGTTTTGGGTCAGTTTTTTTTTCCTCCAGGTTTTTGCTAATGTTTTAGTGCGTAGTGTAGATGTGGGGGAAGTAATGTCACCCACCAGCTCCTTTTATCACTCAATGCCTTCTCTGGTGAAATTTCTATATAGGACTTCCTAGTTCTGGCCATGGCAACTTTTTCATGGGAACAGCAGAGACTGAGTGGGTGCAGCAGGAAAAGAGCTCGCCATATAAGTTCTGACAAGTAATGAACTAGTGGGGGATTTTGTAAAACTGGAGCACTCAGAATTTGGTGCAGCTGTACATGGCAGCCAATCAGCATCTAAGGTCAGTTTGTTCAATTAAGCTTTGACAATAAAACCTGGAAGCTGATTGGTTTCTCTGCAGAGCTGCACCAGATTTTGCACTCTCTGGTTTTAGTAAATAACCCCCACTGTGTGGTGTTTAATTTTGGATGAAATCGTAGGAAAAAAAAAAAATACAGAACATAATTTTTATTTATCGATGATATAAAAATATAAAAAAAAAAAAACACAACAACCAAAAAGCAGACCTTAAGGCTCAATCTGTTTATCATAGTATTTACAGCAATAGATACATCAGCATACTGGCATCAGATGTACAGTAAATATATAAATTTCTAATGGAGTGACACCACCTACGCTGGATGGGGTGCACTGACACCACCGGTTTCAATCTCTGACCACTGGAAGAGGAGGGGTGGTGCATTAACCACCAGGCTGAGATGTCTGTGCTGTCAGTGGCAGTTTAAGTGTAACATCTCCATGCTTTGTTGTCTGTTCATACCAGAGGGCCTGAGTGTTTTGGAACTGTAGAATGTTTGGATCAAAAGAATTTATAGGAATCTGGAGAATCTGCATCTCTGTAAACAGTAAATGTTAGAAAATCTCTTCTGCATTCCTGACCCGTGAGTCGCACAGCTCTGATAATCTGGAGACCAGTTCTGGTAGGCTGCGCTCCCCATGCTGCGTACTGTCTCTGGTCCGTACATTGACTGTGCTGTTCTGTTTCTCTCTCTCACCGACCACTGAGAAGTAGAAGAGGAAATCTGGGGTTAGCCAATACATACAGGGATTTATTTTAAGTGTCTCCACAGGCAAATGACTTAAAGCATAACTCCATGAACATTTTTTCTTTCATGTCGGAATTGCATCAATTAGAAAAGTAATTCCTGCACTACTTTTGTTGATTTGGGGTGTGACTTGCATAGACATCTGTGCATGAAGTCACATTGGATCCGACTTTGAAACCGTGCAACTCTACTTGAAGTTGCACAGTTTCAAAAAGTCGGCTCCAGTGTGAGCCAGGGCTTAGTCTTTGTGACCATAGTCAGCAAGGAATTGGGAGGAAATCCAAACATTCAATAGTGGTCGCCCCAACATGGGGTGAGAGACATTTGTTCCCACTGGATGATTTACTGAGACAGCAATTCCCCTTACTTTGTAGAGGTTTCCTGTGGCTTCTCCAGTATAGGAAGTGAAGGGAAATATTTCCAGCAGGACAGGGATAGCAAAAAAAAAGAGAAAGTAGAATTTGAAACCATCTTCTTACTCAATCAAAATAAATAAAAATAATAAAAAAAGCTTGCCTCCATGTCACTTGCTGGTGTCCTACAGCTAGTGGGCGATTCAGCCCCATCTGAAGATACTCAGACCGGATATCATAATAGATCTTGCCAAACGACACCTGCAAACTTCTTGTGAGAATGAGATTCTGAGGTCTCAAATGAAGCTGCTGATCTCTCAGAATTGCCCAACATAATACGAGGAGCAATATTTGTTCCCAATGGGCTGGAGGCTAATAACCCCCGCCTCACACTGCTATAGGGGGGAATATTTGCCACAGCTCAGCTGCTTTTGCAACATCTTTGCATGGCCCTTTGCCTTGATCTATACATTATGGTAGATTTGTTCTGTAACCATGGTGATATGAAAATAAATACAACGTACCAAGAATGAAATTGTACTGAGCCAGCTGAGCCTTGCGGATTTTCTTGCTGAAAGTGGTGCCTTGGTCCGTATCCACATCCACCATGAAGCCACGCTCATGAATGACCTGTTGTACCTGGTCACATGATAATGGAAAGGTGAAAAACAGCTTACAGTGCAGGATAACAAGATATATCCAGAAATAAAGTCCATAACAGCAATACAAAAACATAAGATGATATTTAATCATACATAGAAGATATAAAAAATGACTAAGGAATGAGATAAATAAAATGAAGATCTCAGATTAAATAACTATAATAATAATAAATGTAATCATTATTTAAAATAGTCGAATCATAGAAAAGTAAAACTGGAAAGGATAAAAAGATTTGATAAAAAATGTGATGACGCGTTAGGGAGAAGCCCAGCTGCTGTCGTCACACCACACAGGCCGCGAGGAATTTACTATTGCTTGTAGCCAGATGTGAGTGCATTTGTATTACCTATACCACATTCCTTGAATAATAAAAAATACTGCACTATCAAAGATACTTTTTCTAGCTCGTTATTCAACGAGCCCCTAAGGTGGACTCCTGTGATACACCCCAGTATTGGTCTCTAACATCGGACGTGATGCCCCTGGAACCTGTCAGTGAGGTCTGCTGAGCACCTGACTTGCTGACATGTGCCAGATGATTCGTGATACCCCCATCCGTATCCAGATGACCATGACGGGATTTATATTGCGCTTCTGGTTAGTGCAATATTATACAAAAGCTTCCCATCACCGAGTCACGGATTTCACTTATATTTATTTATCATCTTTTGCATTTGGACTAGATTGTGTCATACATGGATCACTGAAAGTCACTTTATTCATTCACTTTGTTTATGTTCACTATACCAATACGTCATAATTAGACAATACCACTATATTGTATCACTTATAGTGCTCCTTAGCGCCTACTCTTATATGTTTTTTCATTTTAAATAAATATGTAATGCAGAAATGCAGTGCTGAGAACAAACATTAACCACATGCCGCCCAGCCACTGTATAAATACGGCGGCACGGCTGGGCAAAAGCACAGTTTAAAACGTGCGTTTTGTAAACAGGTAGGGGGCACGCGCGAGGCGCGCCACCGCACTACCTGTCCCGCGGATGTCAGTCGCCGGGTCACAGCCGGTCGTTACCGGCTATGTCCTGGCGATTGGTGGCAATCGCTGACAGAGAGCAGAGCTGCAGTAGCTGTGCTTTCTGTCAGTTCCCTGACAGCTCCAGGACAGGGTGATCGGGACAGAAGAGTTTCTCTCTCCGGATCAGCAGTGTTCCCTGCAGTACACCCCCCCCCCCCCGCCCCCTAGTAAAAACACTCCCCTCACACAGTTAACCCTTTCCCTGAAAAATAACCTTAACCCCTTCCTCCCCAGTGCCATTAGTACAGTGTTTTTTTTTTTTGCACTAATCACTGTATTGGTGTCACTGGGGATGTCAGTGACCCCAAGTCAGTACCCCCCAATGTCAGAATGTCCACCGCAGTCCCGCCATAAGTCGCTGATCGCCGCCATTATTAGTATAAAAAAACCCTAAAAATCCCAGTATCTTTCCCGCCATTTGTAAACACTATAACTTTCATGTAAACCAATTAATTTACACGTATTGGGTTTTTTTTTTTTGTAGCAAAGACGTGGCAGAAATTTATGACTAAATTTGATTTTTAAATTTTTGTTTGCTGGACATGTTTTACAGCAAAAAGTCCAAAATATTGTTTTTTTTCCTCAAAATTGTCAGCCTTTTTTTTTTATAGCACAAAAAATAAAAAACCGCACAGGCAAAAAAATACCACCGAAAGAAAGCTCAATTTGTGGGGAAAAAAAAAAAGGATGTAAATTTCATTTATGTACCATATTGCATGACTGCGCAATTGTCTTCTAAACTAGCGCAGCGCTGTATAGCAAAAAAATGTCATAAATTGCAGTATTTATACCATAGTTTGTAGACGCTATAACTTCCACACAAAGCAATCAATATACACTTATTGGGATTTTTTTTTTACCAAAAACATGGAGCAGAATACATTTTGGCCTAAATTTATAACCAACTTTGAGGTTACTATATATTTTTTATAGCTAAAAGTAAAAAATATAGTTTTTCTTCAAAATTTTTGGCCTTTTTTTGTTTATAGCGTGAAAAATAAAAAGTGTACAGGTGATCAAATACCACCGAAAGAAAGCTCTATTTGTGTGAAAAAAAGGACGTAAATTTTCGTTTGGGTGCAGCATTGCATGACCGCGCAATTATCAGTTGAATTAGTGCAGCGCCGAGTAGCAAAAAGAGGCCTGGTCATTAAGGGGTAAATCCTCAGGAGGGCAAGTGGTTAAAAGGGTCTGAGGTTTCACCTTAATGCTAGCGGCTTGTTACCTAGCGCTCGTGTTTTTATCCTTTTATCACAGTGGCTAAATAGTTCACACTTCCGCCTGGCAGTACTCGGGTCGTTGGTTCGAATCCCAACCACAACACCACCTGCCTGGAGTTTGCATGTTCTCCCTGTGCCTGCGTGTGTTTCCTCAGGGTAGTCCGGTTTCCCCCCACTCTCCAAAGACATGCTGGTAGGTTAATTGGCTCCTGTCTAAATTAGTATGTGTATGAATGTGAGTTAGGGACCTTAGATTGTACACCCCTTGAGGGTTAGGGACTGATGTGAATGTACACTATATACAGTCAGGTCCATAAATATTGGGACATGGACACAATTCTAACATTTTTGGCTCTATACACCACCACAATGGATTTGAAATGAAACTAACAAGATGTCCTTTAACTGCACACTGTCAGCTTTAATTTGAGGGTATTTACATCCAAATCAGGTGAACGGTGTAGGAATTACAACAGTTTGCATATGTGCCTCCCATTTGTTAAGGGACCAAAAGTAATGGGACAATTGGCTTCTCAGCTGTTCCATGGCCAGGTGTGTGTTATTCCCTCATTATCCCAATTACAATGAGCAGATAAAAGTTCCAGAGTTCATTTCAAGTGTACTATTTGCATTTGGAATCTGTTGCCGTCAACTCTCAAGATGAGATCCAAAGAGCTGTCACTACCAGTGAAGCAAGCCATCATTAGGCTGAAAAAACAAAACAAACCCATCAGAGAGATAGCAAAAACATTAGGCGTGGCCAAAACAACTGTTTGGAACATTCTTAAAAAGAAGGAATGCACCGGTGAGCTCAGCAACACCAAAAGACCCGGAAGACCACGGAAAACAACTGTGGTGGATGACCGAAGAATTCTTTCCCTGGTGAAGAAAACACCCTTCACAACAGTTGGCCAGATCAAGAACACTCTCCAGGAGGTAGGTGTACGTGTGTCAAAGTCAACAATCAAGAGAAGACTTCACCAGAGTGAATACAGAGGGTTCACCACAAGATGTAAACCATTGGTGAGCCTCAAAAACAGGAAGGCCAGATTAGAGTTTGCCAAACGACATCTAAAAAAGCCTTCACAGTTCTGGAACAACATCCTATGGACAGATGAGACCGAGATCAACTTGTACCAGAGTGATGGGAAGAGAAGAGTATGGAGAAGGAAAGGAACTGCTCATGATCCTAAGCATACCACCTCATCAGTGAAGCATGGGGGTGGTAGTGTCATGGCGTGGGCATGTATGGCTGCCAATGGAACTGGTTCTCTTGTATTTATTGATGATGTGACTGCTGACAAAAGCAGCTGGATGAATTCTGAAGTGTTTCGGGAATATTATCTGCTCATATTCAGCCAAATGCTTCACAACTCATTGGACGCTTCACAGTGCAGATGGACAATGACCCAAAGCAGACTGCAAAAGCAACCAAAGAGTTTTTTAAGGGAAAGAAGTGGAATGTTCTGCAATGGCCAAGTCAATCACCTGACCTGAATCCGATTGAGCATGCATTTCACTTGCTGAAGACAAAACTGAAGGGAAAATGCCCCAAGAACAAGCAGGAACTGAAGACAGTTGCAGTAGAGGCCTGGGAGAGCATCACCAGGGATGAAACCCAGCGTCTGGTGATGTCTATGTGTTCCACACTTCAGGCTGTAATTGACTGCAAAGGATTTGCAACCAAGTATTAAAAAGTGAAAGTTTGATTTATGATTATTATTCTGTCCCATTACTTTTGGTCCCTTAACAAGTGGGAGGCACATATGCAAACTGTTGTAATTCCTACAACGTTCACCTGATTTGGATGTAAATACCCTCAAATTAAAGCTGACAGCCTGCAGTTAAAGCACATCTTGTTTGTTTCATTTCAAATCCATTGTGGTGGTGTATAGAGCCAAAAATGTTAGAATTGTGTCCATGTCCCAATACTTATGGACCTGACTGTATGTAAAGTAACGGCGCTATATAAATAAATGCAAGGTGTGTGGAGGGTTCAGAGGAGCTCAGTGCCCCCTGATTTTAGGGTTGGGCCTTCTGGCCAAGACCAGGGCAATTTGAGTTACCAGCTCGCAAGGCCTAGCCAGTCTGCACAACACTGGCACTTTTTTTTTTTTTTTTTTAATCCAGAAGCCAGTTGTTTCAGTTCCTGAGCTTAGTACTAGGTGGTTGCAATCACAGATAGCCGGCAGACACAGCCTGAGCCTAAACCCCCCACTGGGACTCAAAGGAACTGCTGATGATCCCCAGTGCAGTTAGGCCGACTATATATCGGCACAGTGTCACCTGCATCCGCAAAGTGTCCCCGAAAAGGCTGTGCGGATACTTGGCTCCAGGGCAGAGGGAGTTCATTTGTCATTTCTGCACATGAAGGAAATGTTTAGGTAGAAGGGGGAGTTTTCGGATATCTATCAGCACAGGGTGCCTTGACTTGTGATTGCTGAGCTGAGAACATGCAAAATACGCCACTGATAGTAAATGAATAGAAAGCCTAGTAAGCCCTTGTCCTATGTTTGAATTTGTATTCCCAAAGTCCATCCAAAACAAAGTCGTGTTAATACGGCCTGTTAGGAAGATTTCACCTCTTATCTGTTGCTGGGAAAGAAAGATGGCAATAAAACCCTGACAGAGGTTCTAACCCTCCCCATTATACTGAAGTGTTTTGTTGCAGTCTGTGTTCTAATTCTTCATCACCTGCGATCTCATGGAGGCACAGAGCGCAAATTCTATCTTTTCCCCACTTTGTCCAAAACATCAAACAATGGCTAGAATTGAGCTTTTATGAGAGCAGCAATGAATAGAGAAAACAGTACAATATTACCTCCTTGGCATAATCCTCAGTACTGGCTCCTGTAGGTATCACCATGACCTGGAATGGTGACAACCATAACGGCCTACAAAAGATAGAGTGCAGAATTATCGGATGAGAATTGTCCATGGTTAGAGGTTTGCACATATCATACCGATCAGCACGTCATTGTCCATTCACACTTCTTACAGCTTGGATACGGACAGTCCATACAGAGCTGAAGTGTCTGCAGGAATCTGACATTGTGCTCATGATCCACTCATTGCAGATGCAATGCTTTGCAGGCTTCAGGGAAAAAAAAAATAAAAAAAAAATGCTCTTAAAGCGGAGTTCCACTCACTCTAAAAAAATAAAGGTCAGCAGCTACAAAATCGGTAGCTGCTGCCTTTTAAAAAAAAAAACCAGCCACTTACCTGTCCCGTGAGCCTGTGGGGTGTCCCCCGCAGCCCATTTCAACAGCGGTCTGGTGTTCCAGGCGCCGGCATCTTCAGTGTGGGCACCCGGCTGTGACAGTTTGCGGCTCGACAGCCGGGTGCCCACTGCACATGTGCGAGAAGCGCTGCACTTCTTGAATGGCCCCGTAGTCTTCTGGGACCTGTCACATATCACAGAAGACTACAGCCACTTACCTGTCCCTCGGTCCAGCGGTGTCCTCACCACTGCTGGCATCTTCAGCGTAGGCACCCGGCTGTGACAGCTTGCGGCTTTACAGCCGGGTGTCCACTGTGCATCTGCGAGAAGCACTGCGCTTTGTGAATGGCCCTGGAAGTCTTCTGGGAGGACAACGTCCCCTTCCAAGTGCCTAGGCGATCGCAGTGGAAGTGGGTACCTGTCAATTTCAGGTACTCGCTCCCCAAAGGTGCCAATCCTCAATGGGGAGCAGGGGAACCAGTCTTTAAAACGGAACTTCCCCTTTTGGGTGGAACTCCACTTTAACTGCAAAAATATGTGCATTTTGTACTTTTTTCCTTAAAGGTGAACTTATCCTTAAAGTGATATTAAAGCTCCATTTTTTAATATTTTAAAACAAACCTGTTATACTTGCCTGCTGTGTGGTTTTGTACAGAGCAGCCCCAATCTTACTCATTTCAGGTCCCCCACTGACACTCCTGGCTCCTCCCCCTTGACCAGTGTCCTCAATAACAAGCTACTTGCTATAGGGACACTGGTTCTTGATCACTATTGAGTCCTGCTCTATGCATTCATGAGGCGAAGCTCGACCCCACCCCTGTTCTCTCCTTACAGAGCAGAAGAAGCCAATGGCTCCTACAGCTGTGTCTCCACCAATGAGAAGAAAGATTCGGGACAAGCGAGGCTCCCATGCACATTGCTGGCTCAAGAGGGGGCTCCGGTAAGTACTAGGGGGGACTGTGGGGGGGAACAGCACACAGGTTTTTTTTTACCTTCATCCATTGAATGCATGAAAAGGTAAGAACCTTCAGCCTTTAGAACCACGTTAATCCGACCTCACAGCTTTGCCAGGCAGAAGACGCTACTAATTCATATTTACGCTTTGTGTCGCATGGTAGCACGGGCTAATAATCCACTAATGTGATTTTTTTTATGATTCCAGGCACGACATGTGATCCAGGCACTAATCAAACGGAAACAGGAAAGTGTGGCCTTGCTGTACAATGCACATGGTTGGAGTGCTGGCCTTTACTCTACATTGGGCTGTACAATGTGACCAAGAGGTACATGAATCACAACGTTGTCTGAACAGAGTGAACAATCCTTTATTAGGTAACACATCTCACTTGTGTGCTTTAACTTTAGTCATTTGCTAATGGTTGCAGTTTTCTACAGTTTCTGCACACACAGTGTATGACCGGCAGCAGCTCTCACTCTGAAACGTGTACAAACCAAATAGCCAGTGCTGTCACATGTTACTGCTCATCTGATTGGTTACATGCAAACAGAGCCTCTGATCAATCCTCGAAGCCAAGGGGTTGATTTACTAGAACTGGAGAGTGCAGAATCTGGTACAGCTGTGCATGGCAGCCAATCAGCTTAGTTCTCTCTGCAGGGCTGCACCAGATTTTGCACTCTCCAGTTTTAGTAACCCCAATGTGTGCCAATGGTTGGCATGTTTGTGGCTATAACCGTATACAAGCCAGGCCGGTTTGTGCACACACTGTTGCTGTGTCCAGAGGCACCATATAACCACCACTGAATGCAGCAAACAGCAGCCCTGGTCACCCTTGTGTGCACACATCAGAAACTCCGTGCATCGTTTTCATGGATTCAGCTGGGTATGTCCACCACCACAGACATGGGTTTGATGTGGGATCAGATAAGGTGCGCAGCACCTTCATTATGATCTCTCTGCTCCAGTAACCTTCCATGTCTGTCATGTGGAGCTCATTGTGAAGGATGCAGCTCACAGACAAAAGATTAGGATTATCTGCTGCCAGTGACATATTTCGACGGCGTGCAAAACAGCTATCAGTGGCTGCCCAGCTAGTGGAAATGACTCATTTATCAGCCGACGTACACATGTAATTCTCTTACCACTTCCCGGCGTAGTTCTCTGCCAGAATAGCCAACATCCTCTCCACAGAGCCAAGTATAGCACGATGGATCATGACTGGTCTCTCTGCTGTACCATCCTCTTTACTGTACCAGGAAACAGAAGGGGCCCAGCTTAGTAACACGCTCATTTCACAACAACGGTTACCCGACAGTCAAAATACAAACCCTTCCAGTGAAAGGCATACGTTTCCATCACACATTCTGTGGAGTTGTGCAATCATGTCTCATGTGAACCACAATTAGGCCCCTTGTACACAAGTGTCATCATTTACTTGTGATGCCCGAGTGCAAGAGGCCAAAAACTGTGTAAAGACCTGAGTAATGTGGAGTATAGGCGAGTAAAGGTGGAAGCGTAGACTAGTAAAATTCCTCTTGTAAAGGAATATGGAACGGCCATTTTATATATCAAACATTTAATTTTGATGAAGTGGATGTATTGAATGTATATTCTGTTATTAGATGTCTTATTGTACAACAGCCGTATTTCTTGTGTTAGAATGCCATCTACACCCCGAGCTGGGAAGATTGCCATCCAAAGGAGCTATGGGAATTAACATGGTGGTGTGAATGTCCGTTTACATTTCAATAAACTCCACCAGAAACCAGAATGAAACTTCAAAAGCAGTCAGATAGCTAGGCTCCCACCCATCCTATCATAGATTTCCAAGACAGTTAGAGCATTACTTTGAATCCAACACTATGTAATGTTCTGCTCTCCCTGCATGAAGATCTGAATACCTGCTTGTATAATAAACACATCGACTTTTCAATCTGGCTTCAGCAGTCAAAACGTTACTGATATCCATGAATTTTAGGTTTCCCACTCACTCTTCATTGCCAGTATTGTGGCCCCTTGCACACTTCATTGCCAGTATTGTGGCCCCTTGCACACTTCATTGCCAGTATTGTGGCCCCTTGCACACAGCGTCACACGTTTCTGAGTAAACAGCAGGAAATTATGATATCTGTATGCAAGAAGCCTAAACGAGTGAATTTTTGCAAATATTTTATTTTTATTTTACAGTTTATACTCCATGTGGTATTGCTGATCGTTACTCAGCTGTGTACAATGTCCCATAGAAAACAATGCATTTCATTTCAGATCAGTAAAAAAAAAACACAGCATTTTTCAACATGCTTAAGTATACACAAACCTTAACCCCAGGTTCACACCTAATCGTTTTCTGCAGCATTTTGCAGAAACGCACTACAGTCCATTTAACATGATTTCCTGTGGGACACGTTCACATCTCTGCCTTTTCACCTGCTGCGGTTTTTGGAAAGGGTCAGGGACTTTTTTTGGTTCTATAGACTTCAATGGAAACACTGCAGAAAATCATGTATTGTGTTTTTGATGCATTTTAAACCTGCCTAGCAACAAGAAAAATTAAAAAATGCATCAAAAACCTGGCAAAAACAGCTCAGACACAAACCGCATAGGTGTGTACCTAGCCTGACGGTTATTAACACATAGAAACAATGTTATTATCTGTTTATGTATTTAAAATTGCATAAGTTGAAGTGAAAAATGCATTAAAAAAAATAAATAGGGGTACAAAACACCTTTAAGTTATGTCCTTCAATGTGCTTTGGAAAGTCCCACTTCTATAAACAAATCCAAATGGGTGCATCAAGCAAACACAAAAAGTCAAGGCTCGTGGTCATTTGGATAAATCCTATTCTTCATTTAGTTTCAGTCTAATCCCTGGCCCATGTGACTGAACCAATCCGAAAGGTTATTGTGTAATTTATCTTCACCATCTATACAGTGATAACACAATACACAGATCTTTACAAAGTACACAGATCCATTCTATGCATCGGCCCCTGCACCCTTGGTCTGCTCACAGCCTCATGTCCTTAGTTTGCATTGGATATCTCCGGATGGAGAGCGGCAATGCAAGTTTGCTTAATCACCAAGCCAGTGTACCTTTTTTCCCCTCTTAGATCTGTAATTGGAAAACTACAAATCCCATCTGTCAATGTGGCATGGGGACACAGATCTAAATGGAGAACAAGTGTGGTGACATCACTTAGGCAGGCCATAGACGAGTCGAAAACCGAACGTTATGTCAATCGAAAAATGAGAATGGCGCATACGACTGTGCCATGATTTGTTTCGTTTTCTGAAAAAAATCCAGCATGTTCGATCAGACACTTTTGATTGCACACTAATGATGAAAAAAAACAACGCAGAATTTTTGTTCCATTTTCGACTCATCTATGGCCTGCTTTAACAGTTTTCCCTGCTGCCCTATAGCAGATATACTACTACAGGGTAGCAGGGGTGCGCAAATTCATGATATATATGTGATTTCGCAGTTCCGGATAGAGTTTGTGCGCAAGCCGCGGCCGTTAATCACACGGTCCCGGCCAGTGATTACCGTGCATCTCCCATGGGGAGGACTGATTTGTTTACTAACAGTTCTCCTCCCTGTCAGCTCGGGCACGCTGCTCTGGATGGCTGTGCACAGTACAGCCATTCAGAGCAGTGTGATTACAGTGAAGCACACAGACACCACCACCTAGTAAAACACTCCCAGCACACAGTTAACCCTTTGATCGCCCCCTCATGTTAACCCCTTCCTGCCCAGTGCCATTAGTATAGTGTCAGTGCTTTTGTTTAGCACTGATCACTGCATTGGTGTCACTGGAAAAGTCAGTGACACCAAGTCAATTCCCCCCAGTGTCAGAATGTCCACTGCAGTCCTGCTATAAGTTGCAGATCACCGCCAGTACTAGTAGAAGGGAAAAAAATTCCAGTATCTATACTACCACTGCAGACAATATAAAACTTTCACGTAAACCAATTTACCCTTATTGGGATTTCAGCAAAGACATGTCGCAGAATACATTTTGGCCCAAATTTATGATGAAATTTGATTTTTTAATTTTTTACTGGACATGTTTAATAGCAAAAAGTCAAAAATATTGTTTTTCTCTCAAAATTGTCTATTTTTTGTGCTATAAAGAAAAAAGACAAAACGCAGAGGCAATCAAATGCCACCGGAAGAAAGCTATTTGTGGGGGGGGAAAAAAGGACGTAAAATTTAATTTGGGTGCAGCGTTGCATGACCGCGCAATTGTCAGTTAAAGTAATGCAGAACCGTAACGCAAAAAAATGGCCTGGTCAGGAAGGGGGATAAATCCTCAGGAGGGTGTGGGGTTAAGCCCATTGTTTACCTCTTTCAGCTCAATAACGAAAGATATATAAACATTAATAGATGTACTTTTCAGTTATCAATTTTTGACAAAAGCTGGCATATGCCTTTATGATATTGTGTAAATTCTATCAGACAGGAAATGTACATTATGGGAGAAGATTTACTAAAACTGGGGCCCAAAGACTCCGGAGCGGCTGTGCATCGTAACGTCAGCTTGTTCAATTACGGTTTGACAAAGAAAACGTGGAAGTGGATTGGCTGCCATGTACAGCAGCACCACATTCTATGTGCACCTGTTTTAGTAAATCTCCCCCGTGTTATTCTTCTGTCATACATTGTTCTATTTTAAACTGTAACTTGATCAGTACTGAAGTTTGTTTTTACTTCTTCAGATTTTCCCAATTTGCCTGATGCCGCACAGATGAAGGTGATCTATGGGTGTGTATATTACATGAATATCAGATCATAGATCGGGATGCTACAAGATTGCCTTATCAATACTGACAGCTTCGTAGTAATAATGCCATCTTGTGCTGAACAACCGATTGGGAATGATGGTTGTACTATATTGGACCAGGCTGGGTGCTGAAGACACACTGACCACCATATAGAATAATTCAACATCATGCCTTCTAGCTTTACTGCTTTGTTGTAAATAGGAGAGACCTGAAGACCCAGGACTAGTGGGTGAAGCAGAATACCACTGCAATGACATTTTTATATTCAATAAAAAGGAACCCATAAGCATTAAAATAGAGAGGACCTATTTTTGCAGGAGCATTCTTCAGGAACAGTCATCCTTCAACTACTTCATGTCAAAAAAGCACATCAGTTGTTCTGACAACACGGTTTACAGAAGGTGTCCTATGAGAATTGTCAATGGTAAGTCAATCAGAACAAAGCAAAACGCTGCTCCATTCAACCTTACTTACCCTCTCTTCCCATCTTCCCCTTTGCATATAGACAGCGAACAGGAACCTTTGCCAAAGCTGGAATCGGCACCCCCCCTGCACAGGTCACAGAGCGCACACCCGGCAGCCTAGCGATCGCTACATCGCCCGGACAGCAGATCACATTACCCAGGAGAGCCGGGGTGTCATTCATATCGCTGGATCGCGTTGAGGCTCAAGTATTGAGGGGGCTGGGCATATTGCTGCACACAGGTTGTTTTACCTTCATGCATAGAATTTATGAAGGTGAAAAACCTTCAGCCTTTACAACCACTTTTTCACATTTAAGTTAAAAAATGATAAATGCACATATTTTTGTAGGTAAAAAAAAAAAGTGCATTTATTATCTTTTAAAAACAGGAACCTGCAAAGTATTGCACCTGCGTGCAATGTCAGGCTCCTGCACACACTACCTAGAGCTCTGTTGCCTATACCTCTGTACTGGCTTTCAGTTACAGAGCTGTAAGCAGTGTAAATGAACTATGATCGTGCTAATCAGCGAGCTTGCAGGTCATTTAAAGCAGAGTTCCACCTGAAAAAAAAAATAAAAGTCAGCAGCTACAAAAACTGTAGCTGCTGACCTTTAAAATACAGCCACTTACCTGTCTCTCGGTCCAGCGGTGTCCTCACCACGGCTAGTTTCACCAGCCATATTCTCTCCCTGGTGCCGGCATCTTCAGTGTGGGCACCCGGCTGTGACAGCTTGCGGCTTCACAGCCGGTGTCCGCTGCGCTTTGTGAATGGCCCCAGAGTCTTCTAGGAGGACAACTTCCGCTTCCGATCGCCTAGGCGATCGCAGCGGAAGTGGAAACCTGTCAAATTTGGGTACCCGCTCCCCAAAGGTATCAATCCTTAATAGGGAGCAGAGGACAAAGGCTTAAAACAGGACTTGGCTTTTGGGTGGAGCTCCACTTTAACCCCTTACCCTCTTGAGGATTTACCCCTCCTTGACCAGGCCATTTTTTGCAGTACGGCTCTGCGTTATTTTAACTGACAATTGTGCAGTCATGCAACACTGCACCCAGATGCAATTTACGTCTTTTTTACCCCACAAATTCAGCTTTCTTTCGGTGATATTTGCTCGCCTGTGCATTTTTTATTTTTTGCAAAAAAAAAAGACCGACAATTTTGAGAAAAACAATATTTTGGACTTTTTGCTATTAAACATGTCCAGTAAAAAAATTTAAAAATCTAATTTTGTCATATATTTAGGCCAAAATGTATTCTGCTCCATGTCTCTGCTAAAAAAAAAAATCCTAATACATGTAAATTAATTGGTTTATGTGAAAGTTATAGCGTTTACAAATGACAGTATATATACTGGGATTTTCTAGTAATGGAGGCAATCAGCGACTTTTAGCGGGAATGCGGTAAGCATTCTGACACTGGGGGGGGAGGGAACTAACGGTGTCACTGTCATCCCCAGTGACACCAATACAGTGATCAGTGCTAAAAAACAGCACTGACACTATACTAATGGCACTGGAAAGGAAAGGGTTAATGTGAAGGGCGATCAAAGGGTTAACTGTGTGCAGGGAGTGTTTTACTAGGAGGCGGGGCTGCTTCACTTGAAGCACACCGATTGGGATGGCTGTGCTGTGCACTGCCATCCCCAAGCAGTATGCCCAAGCTGACAGGGAAGAACACGGTTTGTAAACAAAACAGTCTTCCTCCCAATCAGTGATTGGCAGTAATCACCGGGCGCCGGCGGGTAATCACCAGCCGGGACCCAGTGATTGACATCTGCCAGGAAATCAAACATTTTGCGTTGTTCACCAGAACTTTTCTTTAAAAAAAAAACTAAAGATATTTTGAACCTCTCACCACCATCCAAAGACTGGCAGGGAAGATTACCAGAATATTCATGAAGCTCTGTTACTATATAAAATGGTTTAGAGGAACATTAAAAAAAAAGTGAAATACATACATGAATTAGACTTCATACGTGTCCACACTGCAGCCTATAAGGATTTCATCACATATGGCAAGTATCAATAAAGTAGTAATTAACCTGTGTAGTGCAGATTTCATCTTTCTATGCCAATCTGTGGGAAGAGCCTCGGGCACTTGGCATCAGTTGCGGCAACAGAAACTTAATAGTTTTCTCACGGCAAAACAAAAGCATGTCATTTCCTGTTAGCTTGACACAAATTTCAGTAATTTGCTAGACAGAGATCGTACCTTGTGTATGTGAGGTTGAAGCGGACGGGGAGCTGGAAGTCAAGTTGAATGGTGGCGCACTGATGGTAGCGGCCCATGGCATCCTGAATCTGGATGTCAATCTGCCGGAGGAAAACAAAACTAGTTATATAATCTGGACATTTTGGATGGTATAAAAAGATCAGAGCGCTTGTGGCAAATGTCCAGAATAAAAAACAGTCATGTTCATAACTTTGGATGGTGTAAGACCTGTTGGCAGTTGGCAACAATGAACATATTGAGCAACATAACCTCAGAGCTGTCATGGTGTCAAATGTAGAACCAATCCTAGCTTTAAACAAATGATCAGGTTGTGCTACCATCTAGTATATCCTCATCATGCATTCACAAATTCATTTTCTGATGAAACAACTTCCCACCATCACCATCAGGAGTCTAGCAATCTAGGACCATACACAGTCCTCACACATCATTACCTCTGTACTGGTGCACCCCACACCCGGTCTAGGCAAGCTACTCATCTGTAATTTGCATTGCTTTGTCGTGTTGTAGCAATGGACAGATGACAAAGGAGTCTGTGGCTACTGAAGGCAGCTGAAGGATTTGCCCTCAAGTCCAGATTTCCATGTTAACCATTTTTTGCACTTCCCATCTTCCTCTCCTCATGACAATGGTCACATGACAGAGTAAATCTCCCCAGCAGGAACCCAGACAGCAACACAAAAAAATAAAAAAGTTAAAGGGGTTCTAACCCTCCTCTATGATTTCCAAATCCTGAAAAAAAGTTTGACTACAGATAGGTTTTAGTAATCAAGCGCTGTGCCTACCTATGCAATCACATTGTTTGTCAGACAATTTAGGGAACTCTTTAAAGTACATGTATTTTCCCTCCTAACCTATAGCTACTGCCTCAGTTTATAAAATATAATAATAGAAGCATCTTTCCTCCTCTCCCTCACTATCAACACCTAGTATGCTGGTGTGAAACCAAATTATAGGCAAAAGTTGTGGCCAAAAAACAAAATCTCAGTTTGTTCCACATGTTCTACTCTTGCAGATGGAAGTATCCTCCAGCCACGTGTCATCCTACAACTACAATAAAAGGTATGAACCCGTATCACAGGTGACCATCAGTGATGAGCTCAGGCGGGTTTGGACAAGAGGAAACAGATACAAAACCTCCTGCGCTCAGAGACCCAGATCAGAAATCAGCGGATGAAACAATATATGTTCATCCAATAGTCGATCAAAGGTTGTGCAGCTTTAACACAAGGCAGGGGAAACCCAATAAAAACTGTAACGAGAAACAAAAAGAGCACCAACCTTGCGCATTACCTTAGCAAGCAAAGAGTTAATTTATTGAATTGAGATGTATACTCATAAAAGCAGCAATAAATAAGGCATAAAATCCAACATCAACACATTGGAATAGGAGACCCGTGCAGATCCCATCGAGAGGGGAGACTTTCAGCATGACCTGACGCGTTTCGAAGGAAGATCCCTTCTTCCTTAGCTCTGAGGAAGAAAGAATCTCCCTTCGAAACACCTCAGCTTCACCCTGAGAGTCTCCCCGCTATTGGGATCCGCACGGGTCTCCTATTCCAATGTGTTGATGTTTGGTTTGGACAAGACTCCAAACTCGCCTGAGTTATCCTGTCGGGAAGCTGTAATCGTGGGGATAATCCATACATAAAACCAAGCTAGAGGCTAAATCATTTTGAAAGAGGGCCCCCTAGGATGGATTACCTGTAGACCCCCCTAATATAAAAGTCACAATATAGTGTGGGCAAATCAACAGAGGGATAAATAAAAATCCTAAGTGCCCCGTAGCACCAACTATATGGGGAGTTAGGGTGTAGTTGGTACTATGGGACACATGGGAGTTTAATATAGTCCACCATAGAGGGAACTCTTTCAAAATGATTTAACCTGTTCCTTGGTCACATGTATGGATTATCCCCATTAGCAGGTTGTCATCTATCATACCCTGACTTTTTTTCTTTTCTCTTTCTAGAGGTTTGCTTACCACATTGCATGACTGTTGGGTCCTGTGGAGGATTGGGGGTCTCTGGTCCATCCATCCAGGTGGCCTGTTGTCTTACATCTCCTCATATAGGTCTGTGAATGTTGCTTACAGCCTACTACTATATTAAATGTGTATTATTTTGATAGGCATTGTATATCTTTTTAGTGTTTGTTGGAAACCAGTTCATGTCTGTTTTTAGACAGTTATATACATATAAACCATCTTCCTGAAGAAGCAAGCTCTGTCCTTCGAAATGTGTTGTAGAAATCAAGATGTCCTAAGTGAAGCCTCCTATTTTGCAGTTAGAATATAGAATTATCTACTATGAAGGGATAATGTAACCCATTGTGTAACGGTTCATACATGGATTTTAAATTGTAGTTTTTATTATATGTGTAATCTAGTCCCTTTTCAGGGATGTTTTATTGAATGATGTAATAAAATGTGATTGTCTTTACATAGTGATCCTTTTTGGCGTGGTCCTGTTAAAAGTCATATTTAGTGGGTTTTTTTTCTTCTTTGTGCCGCAGTGTGGATCCTCCTCTCAGTTTGAATATAAAGACAGCTTTCAGACTAATACTTTTTAAAATAAAATACTCTAGAGGTTTTGTCAAACGATACTTCAGATTTGAGATCTATGGCCCTTTCTATACACCATCCTGTTGAAGAAAAATTCTCACCTTTGGACCATAAAATGCTCCATCTCCTGGATTCAGCTCCCAAGGAAGACCAAAACTGTTTAGACTTCTCTCCAGCTCCTAAAATGAGTCAGTGCTTTAAATTAGTGCAAAAGTAGTTACAATTCATGAGGAAATCAGAAGCTGCTCTTATTATACATCATAGCAAAACAAAAGGTTTTCTGGTTTTGCAAAAAATTGGGAGATTGGTTTGATCCCTTGAGTTTCATTGCTAACCGTGCTTCCTTTGGGAAATTTCTCCACACGTCCCTGAAAATATCACATTGCTTAGTTATTTCCACCCCCAGTTATTAATTTTAAATATAGGATATATATAGTGCCAACAGTTTGCGCAGCACTTTACAATGTGGTTGCAGGGGTCGTAAGACTAGAAAGTGTAAGTAAAGCTGGTCATATACAAATCTTTTTTTTTCTTAAAAGAAAAAAAAAAAAAGAAACAAACAATAAAATAAACACCAACATATTCCATCATCCACACCAAGCAAGGTAGATAGAAGAATCCTCCCAGCTAGGACATTGCATTCTGACAGCTGAAGTCTCCGCAGTCAGAATACACCATCAGTGGCTGACCTAACAATCGATCTCTGTAGAACAGGCACAGCAACACATCGAAATTTGATCTATGGCCAGCTTTAAAGCGGTTCTTCACTATAAAAAAAAAAAAAAAAAAAAAAAAAACACACACAAGAAACAAACAAAAAACCCCCCCAAAAAACAAGTCAGCAGCTACTGGCTTAGAAGGGCACTTACCTGCCCAGTAATCCAGCACTGTCCTCACCAGAACTGGTTCATCTCCAGTCTTCGTGTTCCTGGTGCCAGCATATTTAGTGTGGGAAGCAGACTGTTCACAGCCAGCTTAAAGCGCATGTACAAAAGTCTCCGCAGTCTTCTGTGACCTGCGATGTGTTGGCTGAATTTCCGCTTGTATCGCCTAGATACCCACTCCCCCGATTACCTCTCTCCCTCCCCCCCCCCCAAAAAAAAAAAAAAAAAAAAAAGATTTTCCAAATGTGGTAGAGGAGGGGTTGAAGGACTTGAAGCAGAATTTCCCTTAATAAGTGAAGTTCCGCTTAAATACAATTTCAAAATGTAAGATCCCCAGGTTCGATCTCAGTGTGCCAAACAATGGAGGGCAAAGTATCATATTCCTACATGGCTTGACACACAGATCAACCGAGATGCTTCAAATAGTTTTCAGCTTGAATTTATGATAGAGGGGGTGCCTCGGGATCAAGTCATTTTCAGTAGACAGAATACCTGTCAAATGTAGTGAATATAGTCAATAGAACGGAAGATTTACCTTTTCAGCCTTCTGCCAGACCTCCAGTTCCCCCATGTACTGCTCAGGACGTGTAGAGAGGAACAGTTTAAATGTAAACCCAAACACTGTGTACACTGCACGAAGGAAGTCCAGACAGCCATTAATTTCAGCTTCCAGCTGCAAAATTGATGGGAAAACATTTAATACAGTCTGTAGCCCCAAAAAAAAATAAAAATAAAAATAAATGGTTTCAAACCCTCAAAAGGGTCAAAAATCAAATTTAGGAATGTGCCTTTTCAATGCACCCAAATAAAATATATAGGCAAACAGCGCTCCAATTTTGAATTCATCCGTAGCTAATTTTGTTCAGTTGTGTTTAATTTGATTAGTTATTTGTTAATGCACTTCCCTAAAGTGGTGGTGGTGAGGGTTGAAACAAAATTAGCATGTAGGGACCAGCTGAGATTCGAACAATGTATGGGCAGGCTGAATGTACCAAAGCTGATCGATCGATCAACTTGGGTACAACCAGCCTGTCCGATTTTACATGCAATTCTTGCTAGCGGCTACCATACACAATGGCTCCACGGGAGGCATTCCCCAATTAACACTGACTGTGCTGATGGGCTAATCAAGCGACTTTCTTTCCTGCAACCCATGATTGCAGGAAAGAAAATTCCTCCATCAATGGCCAGCCAAAACAATGGTTGTCACATCCAAGTTACGCTTACTTGATCCATGGAGCAAAATATGTGGGCGTCATCTTGCTGGAAGCGACGGACACGGGTGAGTCCTGACAGCACCCCTGAGAGTTCATTCCTGTGCAGCACCCCAAAATCAGCCAACCTTAGTGGAAGTTCTCTCCATGAACGGGGCCTGTGATCAAACATCAAGCTGGAAAGTAACAGAAAGCAAAGGATCAATTAAATGTTCCTGCAAAGTAGAACGGAAAAGTTACTAAACATAAAATATAAGAGGATTAAAATATATTAACATTCATTGTTCCATATGAAAAACAGGCTTAGGGGATTTAAAGAGTTAAAGAAAAGATGATGAATAAAAGTAACATTTTGAAACAAGTTTTATTTTCTAAAAAAAGAAATAGGATTTCAGTAAATAGGGTAAAAGTCTTTTTTTGTGGAGTCCACTGAAGCACACAGGCAGTCTATGAGGTTATATTGCTGCCTACAGGAGTATTGAACACTGGCAAAAAAATAAAAAATAACTACCAGCATGTCTCAGTATTGTAGCAAAGGGTATGGGTTGGGTGGAATCTCCGGAATAGACCAAAGAAAAAAAACAAACAAAAAAACAAATCACTCATTAGTACACCCCCTACACAAAACACTAAACTGTTAATAAAATTTTGAGAATCCTTACCATTTATAAGAAAATAATTTTCATGACCTAATCTTTGTAATTAAAAAGATAAAAGCATCTGCTTTGCCAAGGAGGAGGTGTAACAGCCAGGATTACATCATATCCTCTCCTCTCTCTCTGCAGTAAAAGGAAACTTCAGTTCCCATCAACCACAGGGAATTGTAGTGAATGTAGGTGGGTACACTGTTGAATGCATCTGAGAGTCTTAATCTGTCCTCCACTGCAAGTGGGGCTGAATTACATCTCCCCTTCCTGCAAAAAGAACTACAGAAGTGATGTGCCAAGACCAGTGGCTGGGGGATTAGGAGGAATAGCAGTCACCAATCTTACAACCAGGAAACCAAAGAGTATCAACAGTCTGATTTGATAATGAACAGGCTATTTCAGGGCAACTACTGAGTGCACCAGAAGATGGATGACCCATTCAGTGAAGGTAGGAAAAATCGGCAACACGGACATGTAAAGAAGTTTTTGCCCGGAATTCTGCTTTAACTCCAAAAAAAAGAATTTTACAATGAATGCCAAAAAAAAAAAAAAAAAAAAAAAAAAGATTTTTTTTTTTTATTCGTGCCCACTAATGGACAAGTCTAACCATTGGGACATCCAAAAGCAGTCCAACTGAGGGGTGGGCAACGTAACAAACCAACAAGCCTATGAAAACAAAAATGAAACCTCCACCTGGTAGAACTTAAGAGAACATGTGAACAGCAGACCAGATGGCAGCATTGCAAATCTGGGAAGGAAGTGCTTGCTGCCAAAAATCCCTCATAAGAGGAAACAGTGGAACCGGATGTTCCAGGTCCATCCAGGATAACAAAAAAGGAATCAGCTGACTGTTCACACCACATACAGACGATGTAAGGAAATGTCTTTTGGGTGAACCAGAGGAACAGTGAATCAATGTCCTAGTTGAGGTGAAAGGCAAAGACTACCTTAGGGCTCCTTCACACGGGTGGCAAAAACAGACAGCTGAGCCTAACAATACTGTGTGAAAGGACTGTACATATATGCCACAGCCAGGATGCTTTGCTGTATTTTTAACTCGGGTTGCGAAATTTGACAGGCAGGCCTCACCTGTCAAACTCCCCAATTGAATTCAATCTCATGAGTTCTCAGATGAGTGCCATCTGATTCATTCAATGAGCAAGTGATCAAACACAGCAGTGGTTCGATCTCCTGAGGAAATCTGATAAGTCAGACGTGGTTTGACAAAGTCACGGCCAGCAATGGGTAAAGGGTAGGACATGCCAGCTAGAACAGAGCTCTAGAAAGGACTTCCAGCCACTTTTGGTCCTCAAAGACAGGCACGTCCTCTACTGGAATATTAGGTGCCGTGGCAGGACACTGCTGGAGCCACACTTCTGCACAGCATCCAAACCAATACTGGGTCAAGGTTTACGACACTTTACACTTGACAGAGTACGTGCTTATTAGGATGGAAAGATGGAAAAGTCCATGAAAATGAAAAGACTTTGCACGCTTGGGAGTTTTAACCCAAGCCTGGAAGCAGCACTGGTTGAAGTAACAGGCTCATTATTCATATTATTTTTCAAGCACTGAGCACTTTTTTAATTAGTATTAGAGCGCAGTAATTATTGAATTAATTGAGGCTCATTCCCCCGTTTCAGAATGATGCACTGCATCAATAAGTGCTCGTTCACACATGAGGTTGGGAGGCACTAAAGCCTCATGGATAAGACACACTTTTACTGCCCCCTAATCGCTACCCCCTTAACTGCAGAAGCAGTGGCTGTACACACGCAGAAACTATATCACCTGTCACTTTTGGCGGGTGAACTTAACCCATTCAAGTGAACGGGGCCACTCTGCAAGCACCCTGAAACTGTGTGCAATGCATGTGGTTGTGGCATGCCAAATGCCACGATCAAGGCATTAAAGCAAGCAGTGAGGAGGCAATATAATGCCTCCTCATTGCTTGTCGAGTGCTCTCTAAAGAGCTATCCAAATATGGATCGATCTTCAAAAAAAGAACCGCTAGTGTGAACGAGCCCTTAGAGCTAGTACGGTCTCCTTTAATTTTGGCGTTATAGCAGAACAGATGGCTTAGAAGCCATTGAGGTCACAGGCAAATTGATAACAGAATCTGCTGAAGAGGGTGCAGGAGCTTGCTTGTTGCCTGTGTGGTTAACAAATAACTGGGTTGACAATAACTGTGGTCAGCAAATAACTGGGTGACCCAAGCCATACCATTTTCCACAACCACAGCAAAAATCGCTGAAACTCACAAAAGACCCAGCCAAGAGGACCTCAAGGATGGTAAATACTACAGGAGCTGAGGGCAACATGAGCCAAGGCTGCAGACATTGGGATTGTCAGACATGCTTGTCAGACAATGGCATCAGGTGAGGGTTGGTTGGCCAGCAGTTACCAAAACGGCAGTAGGCAGGCAGAAGGAACATATTGAAGATTAAAGTTTCACCTACAAGCAGGAGCAGAAGCAGAGAGATGCTTCCTCAACACTCTATATCAAGAAAGGGTGCGGAATGTTCACATAGGACACTGCCCAGTGGATTAATGGCACCCAGCATCCTATGTAAACAAGGTAGCTTCTAAGACTTTGCCGAAACTGCCTACTCACTTCAGTTTTCAGAGACACAGCAAGTACTGAAGCAATGCCAGCCAGCAGAGCTAAAGAAAGACATTCATGCTCATAGGACACTAGCATAAAACGGAGGCATGCTGGTAGGAGGAGTCATCTTGGGCTGACCTACAGTTTGCTTGACAGCATCCAATCCTCCCACAGGCAACAGCACAATTCAAAAAGGTTAAAGAGAACCTTCAGCTTACCCCCCCCCCCCGATTGTTTTTCTATGCCCCGCTATACCTGAGGTGTTGTGAGCACACTCACCCAGCCACCGGATCCAGCATTGTCCCGCTGACATCTTTTGGTCAACAGAAACTGCTGGGCCCTGCACCGCCATATTGCTTGTGACATCAAGATGCCTGCTGGCCCTTCTGGGTTCAGCCGGCAGAGCCCCACAATGACATGCTGCTAGGCCCACCCCCTTCCAACATAATGAATGACTAAAGGCCTCCTGGGATATGTGACATACATATCCCAGAAGGCCCAGCTAGCACTGTGCACATCATTTGTCTAAGGCCAGGGGTCTCCAAACTATGGCCCTCAAGCTGTTGAAGTACTACAAGTCCCATCATGCCTCTGGCAGTTTTGCTTGTGGCTGGCAGTCTTGCAAGGCCTCATGGGACTTGCAGTTCCTCAACACCTGGAGGGCCATAGTTTGGAGACCCCTGGTCTATGCATATGACTTGCACTGGGGAGCAGGGTTGCACCGTTTGCAGGGAGGGGGGGGAGTTACAATTATTACAAAAACAAAAAAAACAAAACTCCTGTATTTGAGTAGAGAAGGGAAGGAGGAGTGAAGGTGATAAAAGGGATTAAAGGGTTAAGATTTGCTTTAATGACTTCCTGCATCCCTTAAATGGATGAAAAAGAAAAAAGTTATGAGTCAAGTGCTTCCATAATGGGTAGCTGCCTGGCGATCACATCACCTGTTCAGATCACAATTTTATTACATCCACTAACAGGCAGGCAGGCAGGCACAGAGTTAACAGGGATTCTCTCTCCCACCCCCCCCCCCCAGGATGTCTCCATCCAAGGTTATAATCAGAGACAGAGCGCGTAAAGCAAAATATCCTCTGCTGACACTCTTTTTACAGCCAATTCAGTGTTCTGGATAATCGTTGCCAGAGTAAAAAAATATATGAAAAGCATAAGCATCAATGAACCACATTGCCAGCATATTGCCTTTTTATTAATGGTTTCCGACTTCGAAAGCTGGTTGAATGTTTACTATAAATGTATGTATGCGGTTCAAGTCAAACTGGGACTTTGAAACTTGTTCTTTTGAGTTTTTTTTTTTTTTTCCAGGAGTGGAAAGTGCATTTATTTTTCAACATACTCCCCTGCTATATTTATACACTTATCCCAGCATTTAACGAATGCCTGGAAAGCTCCAGCATAGAAAGATTTGTCAGTATGCCTGAACCATCCTAGGACAGCCAGCTTCACATCACTATCAGTGCTGAAATGCTGACCACAGAAAGATTCTTCTCTTGTGCAATTTCATGACAGGTTAGAAGTCGATTATCCAGGATCATGCGTTCCACACGCTGAATGTTCACAGGAATGACTGCTGTGGTCTGGGGACCATCACGATAGTCACTGACGGACGTACGGCCATCTTTGAAACTTTAACAACTTACAAATGTGTTACTGCGGCTGAGTGTCTCATCGCCATACTGTGCTTGAAGTCTGCTGTAGGATTTACACCTTCGCTCACAAGAAAATTCATCACCACATGCTGTTCATGCGCGCACTAACACGGTCATCTGCCACTTTGATTAAACGGTCTCCGGATTGGCCTGCGACATGTGCGCAGCCTATCAATAATAGGACACGCTTGCCATTTACTACTGGCTGTAGTACCGTATCGCTAGCATCCCTTTTCATGCCTGGAAAACTAAAAGTCCTGGTTTGACTTTAATGACCCTTGTATTTTAGAAAAGGTAAAAAAAAATATATTGGAAAAAAAACAAACAAAAAAAAAAATACATTTGTAAAAGTATAATTGACCTCGAACCATAACGGCATCCCTTGTATTTTTTTTTTTTTTTAAGTAAATTAGTACTAGACTAAAATGTGTTTTCAGAAAGTACCAATAATTAATTTTAAAGCTATATTCTGTGTTTCAGAAAAGAAAAAAATGTATTGTAGCCAGTACTTTCTGTATATCTGGGTGATGAACTGATACAGTAACAGCATGACACACTGCGCAACAGCTACACAACAACAAACAGTCGCTGAATCATCAGAGCCCACAACTTCTCTCTGGATATGGACTCCATGAAGTCAGCAGGTTTCATATATTGACTCACCAGTGACCAGGGCAGTTCATTGGCTTCAGGGAGAAAGTCTCATCTTCAATGGCGAAAGAAAACATATTCTCTCCATAGTGCTCCCAGTGTCCAGACTGCTGCCATAGCTTATTATTGTACATGTTTGGGGTAATGACCTCTGTGAACCCCCGCTTTCTGTACTCGTTCTGCATGGGACAAAAAGAAAAAAAAAAAGTTAGCTCAAAAGGATCACTTGATACACAGCTAAAGGAGATCTGTTAGAAAATCATAAGATCATGTCATGAGGAAAATCATAAGATCATGTCATGAGGGTAATAAAGTTTAATGTAAGGGTGCGTACATCTCATTGATGGGGAGGATTGATGCATCTATTTGGGTTTGATGGTCAGCCGGGTGGTTGTTGTTTTGAATTGATCTATTTTTCACTTCACCTGTGATTTATTTTATTTCTGGTTATTTTTATTTGGTATTGTATACCAGCTGATCTGATTAGCACTTATTCATATTTTCACTGATTTCTACTCACTGATGCACTGGATGTTTTGTTTATATATTGGTATGCTTTACACACTGTTGTAGATGTAATTTAGCACTAGGGGTTTTTGGTTACTTTATTTTATTTGATCACATATTCTTTTTTGGGGTTTGTTCACCCTCCCATTTTTTCTGTAAAGGTGAACAAACCCTTTAAATTACCAATGCGCTTCAAAGACGTCTTTACTGCCCTAATTCCACAAATACATTCAGAGCAGCAGGAAAATGACAGCTGAACAGTAAAAGGCAACCAATTGCTGGCTACAAGGCAACATTGATAAATATAACATGTCTAGACCTGTAGCCAATAAAATGTCTCAATTTGTTTTCTTTACTCCACTTCACCTGAAGCACAAACACTGAAAGTCAATAATGGTGACACAGATCTGCTTTCAGGCACGCTCAGTCATGAAGAGCTCAGTCGTAGGTTAGACTTGTGGCCAATCTTCAAAGGAAATCTATAGGCATGAGTCACACAAATATAACTACATGTCGGCAGATTCTCCCTGAATTCCGCAAACTAGAAACTATTAAACTACAGAACTCCAAATCATTCCCTAATCAACAAGTCATAATTAATCAGCGGCTGGGAAATTGCTGTTTAATACTGAACCACACCCCACGCAACCATCACTACTAATGGCCTAGGAGAGGAAGGTGGATGACACCATGGAATAATCCTCTCAGTCACATAGTCTGAACACAAAGGTAGGTGTCAGTGGTTGTAGAAGAAATAGAAAGCCATTCTCAGAAGATGGCTGTGTTTTATTATTCTGCCCAGAGAGGGATTTTACTGATCAGTGTCTTACAAACACATGCACAGCTCTCCTTACCCGTCAGTCACTGACCATCATTTTCTGCTAGCAAGATTACGATTTGACTGAAGTTTTACTTTTAGATTTCCCAGTCCTATTCCTGCCAGATCTTGGCCCTGAACTACCAAAATGTAGAAGCAATAAATACAGCACCTCATATAAACCACGTGAAGGTCACTAACGCCCTTTCTGATCCTGCGACAGTGGAAACTGAATTCTAACAGCCTGAATTCTACCAGAAGCTGAAAGTGACACGATGCCGCTTTCTTTAAAGCCACTTAAAGAAGTATGGGGTTAATTTTTTTCCCATTATACTTACCTAGGTGCTTCATCTGTCCCCCGTTGGCTCTAAGGGTGAGAACTCAGCGATCGCATGACCACTGAGTTCTCCTCTTCGCTCTGTGCCAGTCAACGCTGTCTGCTCAGCCCCCCCCCAGCACTCACTGGAGTGCTGGGCTGTGGAGGGAGTGGGAGCGGCTGGCTCGGGATCTCAGCGTTTCGCTGTGCCAGATTCTGGGGTGAATCCCTAGATACAAAGAAGAACAAACAGAGGGCGCACCGGCCTAGTGCATTATCGTAAAAAATTGATCGAAAGGATAAAAAGTAAGTATCGTACTCACAATAGGCAAACAGGTCAAAAGGCACATCATACTAAACAGCAGAGTCCAGTCCACATAGCATGTAAGTCCAAAAAATGGAACCCTGGACTTCTACAGGCTAATGTGTTACGAGGTCTCAAACAGGCGTTAGCCTGTTAGCCTATTGTGAGCATACTACTTACTTTTTATCCTTCCAATACATTTTTTACGATCATGCACTAGGCCGGTGCACCGTTTGTTTTTTTTGGTATCCAGTGCCATTGGACTACCCCGGTCCGTTGAGGGAAGCAAGGAGTGCCTTTTCCAGGATATCTGTGATGTTACCATAACCCTAGCCGAGTCCATCCCGAAGCGCAGGAGTACAGAGTTTGTTGTGTTTTTGTTCTGGGGTGAATCCCGACTGAAGACGGCATCTTTCCCCAGTATGGACCGGCTGAGTGACGCCAGCTGTCAGTTGAAACCGGGTCACAGGAGTGCAGAACGAACTGAACGCCTGATCCACGTGAGAAGCAGAGCTTTGGCTATACTTCTCCTTTAACGTTAATATACTGCTTTTTTAAAAGACAGAAGAAATAAAAGCATTCAGAAACATAATCCAGGGAATAACTAAGCTCCCTGTGGCAGAAAACCACCACAGGAAACCATCTGGAGTGGCGTGCACCACATTAACTAATCAGATCAACCATATTAGGTCCATCTGAGCCAGTTTCTATTCCAGTGTGAATTAAACAGGCGTGGGTTCTGTGATGTATGAACAGAGATTGCACACATTTTCATTAGAGAAAACCCGTCTGGTTTGGCCTGGTGTATAGAATGTGAGCTGTCATCAAACAGCTCACATTTCTCTCTACCCATATGAGCAGAGCCCTCTATCTCCCTCCCACACTCAGCTGAGCAGGAAGACAGGGATAGATAAAGGAATCTTGAGCTTGCAACTCCAGCTGTACTGTTGTGTCTATGGAGATGGATGGTATAGGACAGGGAGCAGATCCGTCCTAATCATTAAAGGGTGTATGTGCCCTTTTGTTAAAGGATAACTTCACCTTTAGTAATATGTGACACGTTATATGCATATTTAGGGTCTAACATGTTACTACAGAGCACCTCCCCCCGTGACAGCAGGCAGGGAGCCTTTTCCCGGGACATGCTGTTACAATTTAAAAACAATGTGGCTGTGCAAGGCTCTAACAGCTGCATCATTCAATCACAGCAATCTGAACAAATGAACTGCAAGTCTCATCAGAGCTGCATCAATCACAGCAATCTGAGCAAATGAACTATAAGTCTCATCTGCCACCACGGTAGACAGCTTGTAGTGCTCAATGAACTGCAAGAGTGCCGATGATCGATCTCGTAGTTCATGAATTCTTCCGGTCTTCAGTAACTGTCTGCTCCTACCAGAGGTACAGGCACGCAGCTGTACTGAGAGTCTGCAGGAGCCTGACATTGCACCTTCGATCAGCATGCTCTGCAGGCTCCTGGGGAAAAAAATGCATGTTTTTACCTGCAAAAACGTGTGCATTCATTTTTTTTCTTTAAGTGGTGAACTTATCCTTTAATTAGGGGCAGCATCTGCCCATTTTCTAAGCATCATGTTTGCACTACGCATTAACTTCCCTCAATGTATTTATATATCTTCATGACAGCCATATTTGGCTAAGCTTTGAAGACAGCATGATATAAATGACTGCTTTTATTACTTCTAACAATTTAAAAGTGAAAACTACCAATGCTGGATTTGTCTGCATCAATTGTGGGTATAGTGTTCTGAAAATGTTTTTTTTTTTCTTTTTAATCCATTTTTGTTATTTGGTTGAACGCTAAGCCTGGGTTCACACCGATGCTGTGTCGTAAACGCTGTGAATCCTGTGCATTTCCTGCACCGCATTGCAATCACATCACGTTCATGTGATTTGGTGCACGTGGCAAAATTGATAAAATGAATGACAACCCAAAACAGCTCGCAAAACGCGATATGATTGCCAGAAATCACATTGCATGGGTGAGAACAACCATGCGATGTGATTCAGGTGCGGATTTAAAGGGTCCTGCACCTTTTTGGTGCGGATGCAACTTGAGCCATACAAAGCGCATGGCTCAAGTTGCACCGCACAGACATTTGAATGCAATTCGCACAGGAATGCGGCGCAATTCCTGTGCGAATTACAGGCGGTGTCCCACACCGCATAGTGTGAACCCGGGCTAAAGACATGTCTTTTTGGATCAGGTACCTGCTAACATTTAGCTGTAACTGCTGACTATCTCTGTCTCACCTGATCCTCTGACACAGCAGAACTACTACACTGATACTATGAAATCCACTACCCAAAAACAATTTGGTGTGCTCTTCTAGCATTAGCAGAGAAAAGGGAAATACCTTTATGAAGTCTATCAGGACGTTGTAGATGTGTGCTCCTCTTGGTAGAAAGAAGCAGCTTCCTGGACTGAATTCATGGAAGAAGAACAAATTCTGATCCTGGGAAAGAGAAAGGGATCTTATAGTGACATGGCACCCAAGATGGAAAGAAATATTCAGTACTGCTTCCATGTTACAGGGAATCTATACTGCAGCTTAAGTGAGTTCATGTTTTCATAGTTTCCTTTCTGGGGTAATTATTCACTTGACCGGTCACACATCCACACTAAGGAACAGATTCTATTTTTGTGGCCATACATCAATGTTCGGTTTCATCAGCAGGTGACTGAAAGGGGCCTAAGTGTGCCAACTGATGCCAGCAGGTTGGATTCCATTCTGGTCAGCAGGGGATCAGCTCACAGATCCCCCTGCTGATTGGAGCAGAGCGGGCATATGACATCTGAGTCCATTCAGTTTCTTCAGAAACGGAGACTGAGAGAGCCTGCTCTGCTCTATGGGTGGCCTAGAGTAAAACGGACTCCACTGTTTGTTTACACCTGACTACCCTCTGATCCGATCTGCCTAAACAGAACAGGACAGATCAACTTCCATTTTTTTTTCCCCCCAGACTGGACCTGGAGGTAAGAGGGTGTAAAACAGACAAGTCCATTTATACCCATCTGTTTATAGGCAGGGGCGTCCCTAGGGTTGGTGTCACCCGGTACGTTAACACTTGGTGTCACCCCTCCGACGATCCCCGCAGGATGGATCGGATCTGCGGATTGAGCATAATGGATCAGGGTCCGATCCATTATGCTCCCCAGTCTGCAGATCCGATCCATCCTGCGGGGATCGTCGGCTTGCAACCTATACGGGGTTAACTGATCTTTCAACACCGGTCCGGCCTGCACACGCTCGAGAAGTGATGTCAGATGGAGGAGGTTCCTGCTATCGCGGCCGCATTTCCTGGTTACAGACAAGTCCAGGATCTTGCACAGCCTTACCTAGATCAGTTAACCCCGTATAGGTTGCAAGCCGATGATCCCCACAAGACGGATCGGATCTGTGGATTGGGAAGCATAATGGATCGGACTCCAATCCATTATGCTCAATCCACAGATCCGATTTATATTGCAGGGATAGTAGGTTTGCTTTAAAACTTTCCTTTTTGTGGAGCTCGTAGAGAGGGTCCGGTGTCACCCCGTGCGATAGGTATCACCCGGTGTGGCGTGCACCCCCCCCACACAGGGACGCCACTGTCTATAGGGATGAATGAACCTTCTAATCAGAACCACCTAAAAAACCGACAGGCAGAACTGTCAAAGGGGCCTTTAGCTGGTCATACATTAAACAGTTTTCTTGTTAAATTTTCTTTACATTTACCTTCAATTACGTAGTGCGCAATGGCCTGCCTGATTGCACACAAATTAAAAGTGTTCAGGTTTGACCTCATATTATATGGTTTTGGTACACCTAAAGGAAAATTTTAAAAGATAATTGTACAACGTATGGCCAGCTAATGTCCTGGTCAAAGTTGAGAGCTGGATCATACTTTAATCTCGAGGCTGTACTATATGGCAGCACAGTGGCTAAATGGTTAGCACTTCCGCCTGGCAGCACTAGGGTCGCTGGTTCAAATCCCAACCACGGCACCACCTGCCTGGAGTTTGCATGTTCTCCCTGTACCTGCGTGGGTTTCCTCTGGGTACTCCGGTTTCCTCACGATACTCCAAAGACATGCTGGTAGGTGAATTGGCTCCTGTCTAAATTGTCCCTAGTATGTGTATGTATGAATGTGAGTTAGGGACCTTAGATTGTACACCCCTTGAGTGTTAGGGACCTTAGATTGTACACCCCTTGAGGGTTAGGGACCTTAGATTGTACACCCCTTGAGGGTTAGGGACCTTAGATTGTACGCCCCTTGAGGGTTAGGGACTGATGTGAATGTACAATATATATATGTAAAGCGCTGCGTAAATTGATGGCGATATACAAGTACCTGAAATAAATAAACATGGCAGAGGACAGGCAGATTCGGGACTACAAGAACAAGGTTTCTTTTGGAGGTTTCTACTTATCAGCATTTCAAGTTATAAATGATAACTATAATTTTAGTAAAGTTGGCCTTTAATTATTCCCCCCACCACCCTGATTGCAGCCCTCCTGGTAAAATACTTGTCATCTTCCCCATTCCGGTGATTTTCACTGTGCAGCCTGGTCTGTGACACACAGTCTGAAGTACAAATAACCACCTTGCCAGGTACTCTTCCTGCTGCGCACACATGCCAAGGCCCATATTCATTCATACTGAAAGGCTGGAGGCAGCAATAAATAGGGCTTGTCCAAAGAGCAAAATGGGGCCATTGCATGTGCACACGATACATTTTCATTGCATTTGGCTAGCCAGGTATGCACAGTCGTTACTGTGGGAATGGGGGTGTAAATATTTGAAAAGGTTGGCTGAACTCGGATGTTGATTAACAGCTTACCCTCCAGAGGATTTACACCCCTTCCTGACCAGGCCATCTTTTGCGATACGGCGCTCCGTTATTTTAACTGACAACTACACGGTCATGCACCGCTGCACCCAAATGAAATTTATGTCCTGTTTTTCCCACAAAATGGTATTTGATCGCCTCTGCGGTTTTTATTTTTTGCGCTATAAACAAAAAAAGACCGACAATTTTGAAAAAAAAAATAAAAATATGATATTTTTGACTTTTTGCTATAAGACATATCCAGGGGAAAAAAAAAAAAAAAATCTAATATCTTGTCATAAATTCAGGCCAAAATGTATTCTGCAACATGTCTTTGCTAAAAGAAAAAAAAAATTAAAAAAATCCCAATACATGTAAATTAATTGTTTTACGTGAAAGTTATAGCATCTACAAATGGCGGTATATATACTGGAATTTTTATTTTTATATACTAGTAATGGCGGTGGTCAGCAGCTTATAGTGGGACTGCAGCGGGCATTCTGACAGTGGGGGGACGGTCACTGACACGAATACAGTGATTAGTGCTAATAAAAAGCACTGACACTGTACTAATGGCACTGGGCAGGAAGGGGTTAACATCTGGGGTGATCAAAGGGTTAACTGTGTGCTGTTTTACTATGTCAGAACCAGCATGCTGCTTTGTATTGCTCTGCGTAGCAGAGCAATACAAAGCAGCATGCTTGCAGTGGAGAGATGTTTACATACTAACCTCTCCTGTCAGTGTTGCTCGGTGATCGCTGGGTGCTGACAGGGAATCTCAGGCCTGGACCCGGTGATTGACAACTGTAGCCGCCAATGGCGGTGTGCGTGCCCCCTACCCGGAAATGCAAAATCACGTATATATGCATTTTGCGCATGCCTGCTGTCCTGTAGCAGTGCTTCTGCTATAGGGCGGTAGGGAAGCGGTTAATTCATGGTACAGTTGTCCCTCTAACAGCAAGTTTATGGTTCCACACAATTGACTTGTTTTACCCTTCCTATCTTGCGATGGTCACGCCTGGCTGCCTCTTCTTGCAGTCTCTCCCACTCCTTCATCTGTTTACCGTCAGGGAAGGAGATCCCATACACTCTCTGTAATACATCCTGTGTGGGGTCCGCTCTCCAGAAGGCTGACGAGTTCTGAAATGAAACAAGAAGATACAATATTAAAACAGAACAGATACCAAAAAAGTCAAACAAATTACAAAATGCTTTCAGGATGTAACACTAACAATTGAGTACTGCTTGGACTTTGAAGAAGGGAACATTCCCCGAAAGCTTGTCCTCAAAATTGTATTTTAGTGCAAATAAAAAAAGTATCACGGACAGTACTCAATTGTTTCTGTCGCAAATGCACTAATACGGCTACAATCACCTCAAGCAGGATGTAACACTAAAACCATAACTGATAAGGATGAGTCAATTGTACAATACAGTGTAGAATCACTATCAGTTGTATCAGATCCACGCATGCTGTATATCTCAGAGCAGAGAGATCGCTTTTGGTGATGATAGTTTAGGTTCAGTTCCCAGTAAGCCAAGTACAATGCAAGGGTTAAGCTGCTTGGGCTTCAGTTAGGAGTTAAAGTCACGGGTTAGAGTTAGGAATTAACACATTTGATGCCTTAAACTTAACATAGGGTTCATGTAAGGAGTAATTCTAGAGATTTTAGAGAGTGAGGGGTGGTGTTAAAATATTAGGAAAAGTATGGAGTATTTCCAGGGAGCATGTTTGGTGTGATTTTTTAAGCATTAATCTTAACCGATTCCGGACCGCCCTATAACAGAAATACTGCTACAGGGCGGCACGGTGCGCAAAATCATGTATAAATACGTGAATTTGCATTTCAGGTATCCGCATCCATGGGTGTCAATCACCGGGTCCAGGCTGGTAATTACTTGCCGGCACCAGGTGATTACCGAGGATCTCTGATGGGGAGAACTGTTTTGTTTACTAACAGTTCTCCCTGTCAGCTCGGGCACACTACTCTGGATGGCTGTGCACACTGACACCGCCCCCTAGTAAAACACTCCCTGCACACAGGTTAACCCTTTGATCGCCCCAGATGTTAACCCCTTCCTGCCCAGTGCCATTAGTACAGTGTCAGTGCTTTTTTTTTTTTTTCCTTTTAGCATTGATCACTGTATTAGGGTCGCTGATCGCTGCCGCTACTAGCAAAAAAATAAATAAATAAATATCCCAGTATATATACACCGCCATTTGTAAATGCTGTAACTTTCATATAAACCAATTAACTTACACGTATTGGGATTTTTTTCTTTTAGCAAAGACATGTCGCAGAATACATTCTGGCCTAAATTTATGATGAAATTAGATTTTTTACATTTTTTTGTACTGGACACGTTTAATAGCAAAATGTCAAAAAACGTTTTTTTCACAAAATTGTTGTTCTTTTTTTTTTTTGTTAATAGAGCAAAAAATTCAAAAACACACAGGCTATCAAATACCACCGAAAGAAAGCTCAATTCATGGGAAAGAAATGGACGTAAACTTCATTTTGGTGCAGCATTGCATAACCGCACAGTTGTCTGTTAAATTATTGCAGTGCTGCAATGCAAACAATGGCCTGGTCAGGAAGGCGGGCAAATCCTCAGGAGGGCGAGGGGTTAAAGTGGAAGTAAACCACCAGGGAAAATAGATCAACTTTTGGTCCCCCAGGAATGTTTTTTGCCTTCATTTACAAGTACGCGCAGCATATTTGCACGTTTCAACATAATTACCCAACATAGCAATCCCTTCCAGCTCTTCCGTCTTGACCAGTCTTAGTTATCTTGACTGGGCAGTCTCAGAACTCCCATGCATGCGTATGGGGAGATACTTTCTCCCAGAACAGAATAGTAATGAAGCAATATGTGGAGCTGTGTGTGCAATGTTCAGTGTGCTGTAAACACGCTAACAGGCAGGGAGAAGCCTTTATGTCAGACATGCTTTCCCTTGTCTCTTTAATTTCCTTTCCTTTTTATCTTAGATTTCACTGGCTCCCATCTTCACTTGCACACATTCCCCCCTCCGGTGCTGTGCTTACATTTTTTACTGGTGGGGCAGTCTGACGTCACGTGGCGACGGCGGCCCCGCTGTTTGGTGTTTCTCACTGCCTAGCAACACACGCAGCATACGTAGCGCACTCCGAATACCGGCTGACCCCCCCCCATTGCCTAGCAACGGCAACCCTGGGTCCCGCCGACCTGGATTCTCGATGTGCCCAATCAACACTTTAGACAGAGGCAATGGCAGATTGTCCCGGTTCCCCCCTTTTAAATACAACACATTACATGTGCCTTTTTGATCAGTCTAAATGCTAGCATTATTTTAATATATTTTGGTGGGAGTATGGTGTCATTTGACGCCAGAGGATGGGGGTGTCACTGTTTTCCTCATGTTTTGATTGGTGGTAAATGTATTTATTTCAGGTACTTATATAGCGCCGTCAATTTACGCAGCCCTTTACATATATATTGTACATTCACATCAGTCCCTAACCCTCAAGGGGCGAACAATCTAAGGGCACTAACTCACATTCATACATACACATATTAGGGCCAATTTAGACAGGAGCCAATTAACCTACCAGCATGTCTTGAGTGTGCGAGGAAACTGGAGTACCCGGAGGAAACCCACGCAGGCACAGGGAGAACATGCAAACTGCCTTCCACCCCCAAGAATTTCAGAGCAAATCTAAGGACCTACACCCTACTAATCAGGGGTGAGTAAAGTGCATGCGTGCTGTGCGAATGTTAATGCTACTGATAGACTGCATCATAAATGTCATTTTTATTTTGCCCATAGTGTATGGCCAGCATTCGGGTTTTGGTGATGGTAGCATAAAAGCAGAGCAAACTCCAGAATACTTACTTCTCTTCAATGTTCCAACATCCCTTGCTGGCATATTTTACTTGGCTTCTTCTGGGTGCCGGGCTGTGGTTGTCCTCATTGACCAGCACAGGTTGACATCACTCCTGCACATGTGCAGGAGCACAGTCGCCAGACACACGGGGGCTGTTCCAGAATCTAGATTGAACTGCACCTGCGCAGCTCAGTGTACATTCCACAAACAAGTAAGCATGCAGGTCTCGGTAATTGCAGAAGAGACATTGCATGTCTTTTCTGCAATCTCTCGCAGTTTTTAAAAACAGGATTTTAGTTCCACTTTAAGTGTCGGGGATCAGGGACCTTTGGGAAATCAGCCCTTAAACCCCTTCCCACTGCTGCCTCCCAGGACTTTAAGCAGATCTAAATGACAGGAGGTGAAGGCGGGCATTCTGATTATGTGACGACTGTGATTGACAGTCACACGTTCGGAACTTGCGATTGGGAGCTTTCAGGTACCCATTCGTTACTGTTCTGGGAGCAGGAGGGCTCTCAGCACAGTCAAGTGTTTACTGAAGGCTGCATATATGCAACGTTAAAGCCCGCACGCCAAGAGACTGCATATATGCACCCGGTCAGCAAGACGTGGTTAAGGCCATGCACCACGATTTAACAAAATTGGGTTCCTAGTGCTTAAGACCAATGTGCATCTATAGCTATACCTGTTGGGATACAACATATATAAAAACAATTGTTTCAATTCAGCACCATGAGTACACTCTGAATAACTGAACATGAACGGTTTTACATATCTAAGGAACAATCTTGTATTCTTACTGACAGGTCCACTTCACAGAGCTACACACTGCCAACTTATGTATTAGAACTAACAAAGGCTTGGCATGCAGAAGGTGTTGAAGATGGCTGAAGACATTGAGTCATGTGCCAAGTACTTGTTCTGGAGACAGTAGAGCTGGGACCGTACACCTGTCCATCAACTTATGTACAAGTCTGGCAAAAGCTGCTTCCATCACATAATTCTCACACAGGTGTATCACATTGTGATCAAACCCCTCCAATCAAATAACTGCTTGACTCACCTTGGTGACTTTAATTGCTTTAATTTGCCCGGTGTGCCCGACATGAGGACCCTGGCAGAGGTCAACTAGATTTCCACACCTGTACAGACAGAGGACATTCTAGTGACTCAGATGTGCTGATGTCCTTTAACAATGCATGTAAACCCAAGAAGAAGAATGTAATATATTACTCATCCACACCTACAGTACATATTAGTCATCCTAAGACAGGAAGAGTGCTGATGGAAAAATCATCAGGGAAAAAAAAACCTGCAGCAACCACATCAATGGATAGAAAGCTGCTAAATAATTAGAGATCATTTAGATGAGCATACATAATTTCCAAACTTTAAACACAGGATCTTGCTAGCAGAGGATCTTCTCCTCCCTGCTGGCTGTCACAATTTAAAAAAAAAAAAAAAAAATTAAAAAAACGCTCCGCCTGCCCGGCCACATCATTCATTCACAATATTCTGTAAATGGGAAAACTACAAGGCTGTCGGCTTGTAGTTCTCAATGAACTACCACAGCGCTCCATAGTGCCGTGGTAGTTCATTAACCTCTTGCCGACCGCGCATAGCCGAATGACGGCTTCACCGCGGCCGGCCAGTTCTGGGTGGACGTCATATGACGTCCTCCCAGAACGCGCTCTCCTGCGCGCCCCCAGGGGGCGCGCACCTGGCGATCTCCGTGATCGCTGTGTCCTACGGACACAGCTGATCACGTGATGTGGTAAAAGGCCAATCACAGCGGCCTTTAACCACCTGATCAGCGGTGTCCAATGACACGCTGATCAGAGGGAAATGCAAGTGCCGGTTCTCGGCTGCACTTTCCTCACACTGTCAGATCGTGAGGAAAGTACTGCCGAGAACCGGCAGTTGTCAGAGCGGGGATCGGCACCGATCATCAGGGCACTGATGATCAGTGCCCTGATGATCGGTGCCCAGCAGTGCCACCCGCAAGTTCCGCCCAGCAGTGCGCCCACTAGCTCCGCCCACCCGTGCACCCACCTGTGCCCAGCAGTGCACCCACCTGTGCCACTCTGCAGTGCCACATACCTGTGCCCAGCAGTGCCACCCACCTGTGCCCACCAGTGCCACCCACCTGTGCTCACCCACCAGTGCTGCCAGTCAGTGCCACCAGTCACTGCCCAGGGGTTGTGCCAGTCAGTGCCGCCAGTCAGTGCCCAGCAGTGATGTCTATCAGTACCCATCATCAGTGTCACCTATCAGTGCCGCCTATCAGTGCTGCATATTAGTGCCGCCTATCCGTGACACCTCATTAGTGCTGTATCAGTGCCGCCTATCCGTGACACCTCATTAGTACTGCCTATCAGTGCCCTTTAGTGCTGCCTATCAGTGCCCATCAGTGCCCATCAGTGCTGCCTCATCAACGCACATCAGTGAAGGAGAAAAAATGCCTGTTTGAAAAATTTTATAATAGAAACAAAGAAACTTTTTTTTTTTTTCAAATTTTATGCACTTTTTTATTTATAGCGCAAAAAGTAAAGCGCCCAGCGGGGAGTAAATACCACCAAAAGAAAGCTCTATTTGTGAGGAAAAAATGATCAAAATTTCATATGGGTACAATGTTGCATGACCGCGCAATTGTCAATCAAAGTGCGGCAGCGCTGAAAGCTGAAAATTGGCCTGGTAAGGAAGGGGGTATAAGTGCCCGGTAGGCAAGTGGTTAAGCATCCTTCAGTAAGTATCTGCTTGCCCGTACGGGATGTACAAGCAAGCAGATACAGCGACAGGTCAGAGGGAGACCTGTATGGCACCAGTGATCTATTGATCACTGGATGTAATGCTTTACAGGCTCCAGAAACAAAAATGATAAATGCCCATGTTTTTACCTGCAAAAAAATGTTCATTTATTATTTTTTGTTAAAAGGTGATCCTTTAACACTATGGGGTTGATTTACTAAAGGAAAACAGTTTGTGCACTGCGAGTGCAGTTGCTCTAGATCTAAGGGCAACATGCAAGGAAAATAAAGAAACCGCATTCTTGCTTGCACATGATTGGATAATAGAAATCAGTAGAGCTTCCCCTCAGATCTAGCGCTTACAGTGCGCAGACTATTTGCCTTTAGTAAATCATCTCCCATGCAGACAATTTTTAATTTGTAATCAAATAATTAGGTAGTTTTTTGCAAACATTTAGTTTCTTAGGCTGGCCATACATTATACAATTATCTGGTGATATTTGGTTTAGATTTACAAAAAAACCATATAATAGAAGGACAAACCTAAACAACACTTTCAGTTGTATCCAATTAGGCAGGCCCTTGCACTACACAGTTGAAGGTAAATCTAAAGGAAATTGGGCAGAAAATTGGAAGATAATTGTATAATATATGTATAATATATGGCCAACCTAAGGCTGCCATGTAGCACAATGATTTTTATGTACTAGCCACACACGGAGCTAAAATTGGCAACCCCCCTAACCCTTTTGCTGCCAGAGCCATTTTTGCGGTTTTATTTTTTGTTTACATGTTCAAATTTACCGGTACCCCCCCAAATAAAATTTTTTATATATATATATATATATATATATATATATATATATATATATATATATATATATATATATATATATATATATATATATATATATATATACACATACATACATACACATACATATATATACATATATACATATACACATATATACATATACACATATACATATATATACACATACATACACACACACACACACATACATACATACATACATATACACACACTTAAAGGAACCATTTTTAATCAGAGTACAGCATCAAGTCAATGAAACTCCTGGGATATTGATCAGGTCAGTTAAGTAGCAGAAGGGGTTATTGATTAGCTTCAGCTGCTTTGGTGTTCATGAAATTAACAACAGGAATGGATTTACAGGTGGAGGCCAATTACATTTTTTTCCCTACTCATCTTTTCAGTTTTTCACTAGTTTTGCATTTGGCTAGGGTCAGTGTCACTACTGGTAGCATGAGGCAATACCTGGACACTACAGAGGTTACAGGCAGTCCAACTCCTCCAGGATGGCACATCAATACATGCCATTGCCAGAAGGTTTGCTGTGTCTCCCAGCACAGTCTCAAGAGCATGGAGGAGATTCCAGGAGACAGGCAGTTACTCTAGAACTGGACAGGGTCGTAGAACCCATCAGCAGTACCGGTATCTGCTCCTTTGTGCAAGGAGGAACAGGATGAGCACTGCCAGAGCTCTACAAAATGATCTCCAGCAGGCCACTGGTGTGAATGTCTGACCAATCAGAAACAGACTTCATGAGGGTGGCCTGAGAGCCCAACGTCCTCTAGTGGGCCCTGTGCTCACTGCCCGGCACCATAGAGCTCGACTGGCATTTGCCATTGAACTCCAGAATTGGCAGGTCCACCACTGGCACCCTGTGCTTTTCACAGATGAGAGCAGGTTCACCCTGAGCACATGTGACAGACGTGAAAGGGTCTGGAGAAGCCATGCAGAACATTCTGCTGCCTGTAACATCGTTCAGCATGACCGTTTTGTGGTGGGTCAGTGATGGTCTGGGGAGGCATATCCATGGAGGGACACCTAGACCTCTACAGGCTAGACAATGGCACCCTGACTGCCATTGGGCATCAGGATGAAATCCTTGGACCCATTGTCAGACGCTGCGCTGGTGCAGTGGGTCCTGGGTTCCCCCTGGTGCACGACAATGCCCAGCCTCATGTGGCGAGAGAATGCAGGCAGTTCCTGGAGGATGAAGGGATTGATTCCATTGAATGGTCCCCACGCTTGCCAGACCTAAATCCGATACAAAAAACCTTTGGGATATCATGTTTCATTACATCCGACGCCACTAGGTTGCACCTCAGACTGTCCAAGAGCTCAGTGATGCCCTGGTCCACATCTGGGAGGAAATCCCCCAGGACACCATCCATCGTCTCATTCGGAGCATTCCCCGACGGTGTCAGGCATGCATACAAGCACATAGGGGCCATACAAACTACCATTTTGAGTTTATGCAATGAAATTTCAGCAAAATGGACTAGCCTGCTGCATCATTTTTTCACTTTGATTTTCAGGGTCCGGTTTATATCAGTATACGTAGCTATCCAGCATGATAGTTTTCCCCATTGAGATCTGATGTGTTTTCAAAGCGTTCCTTTAGTTATTTTGAGCAGCGTATACGTGTGTATGTACATATATTTCTTTTTTTCTGAAAGCAGACACCCTACACAATCATAGTGGTTCTAGCATATTGAGGTCCAGCGACTCTTGCGCCCAGGGAAGGTGAAATACTTTGTCTGCATGCTCGTCAATCCAAAATTTGACATCACCAGCTGTGTGAACCGAAGCATTATTGTCTTGGTAAATGGCGCTGCCTTCAGGAAACAATGTCTGCACCATGGGGTGCACATGGTCGGCCAAACTTTGTACATAGTCACTGGCAGTGACTACCTTTCAAGGTGATGATGGGGCCTGCAGAATATCAAGATATGGCTGCGCAAACCATGATTATGACGCCACCATGCTTTACCGTTGGCACAAAACAGTCCTGGTGGTAAGCTTGGGATGGTGTTGGCCACACGTAAACACGTCCGGTGGTTGGGAACAGAGTGAAGCTCGATTCATCGGACCGCATTACAGTCTTCCACTGATCGATAGTCCACAATTTATGGGTGTTGCACCATTCTACTCTCTTCTGAGCATTAATATTGGTCACAAATGGTTTGGCAATTGCAGCTCGTCTGTGAAAGTTTTACAGAAGGAGTTCCCTTCGCATAGTTTTTGTGGACACGGGCTTTGGAAGACTGAGATTGAGCTCTGCAGTCACTTTGGCAGAAGTAGTTTTCTTATTGTGGGTCACAATCCTGCACAATGTTCTTTTGTCTCTTTCGGTCAGTTGACCATGTCGATCGCGCTTATGCTGATCACACTACGTTTTCCCAGAAACTGTAAGTGCCATTATAACCTTCGATACTGACCTCACGATACGGCAAATGAATTGGCAACTTCAGTCACAGAGGCACCAGCTAAGTAGACATCACAATTTGCCCTCTTTGAAGCTCAGTAAGCTCCGATATGACTTTGCATTACTAGCAGCGCAAACGGCGAATGGCGAAAGTGAGGCTTCTCACTTGTCAACTAGGTGTCTCATCACACAGTGGAAGCAAAAGAATGTTACATCACGTCCACTTTCAGTGCGAAACATGTCACTTTCACACCTGCGAATCATGCAGGGTTTCCATATTTTTGTCCAACCCCTGTATAGCTTCCTCAGGTGATGCCTTAAAAGTCCCTGAAGGTCATGAAGTTGGAGTTAGCTATGAATAATAGACCTAGAATTATTGCTCTCACTCTGGCATGCATGACGATATGCATCAACAATCTTTTTTTGGGTATTGGTTCCCCTGCATTTATGTTTGGATATGCATGAATGTATGTGGGGGCTCAAAAAGAATCTGAAGACCCCCTTTCCCTGTCCAAGACAAAAAGTTCCCTATGTGATGATTTTCTTTGGTGACAGGTCTTCTTTAATGAGACATCAAAAAGACCTCCGATGTCTCCCCTATCCTCGAATGATGCTGATGGAACGCAGGTTGCCAGGGTGTTACTGACAGACGGCTTGTCAGATATGAATACAATCCTGGCAGCTGGAAAGGTTTAACAATAAAAATGGATGTTAAATGCATGCCAATTTACCTGTATACACTTGTAGTTGCTTCCACTTTGTCTTCAATAATCTGTACTTTAAACTTGTTGTACTGCAGAAGAGAAAGGAGAAGCCCCATGACTCTGAGTGCAAACAATACAAATGCTTCAATTTCCACTTCCCCAAAGAGTTGAGCCCCACATCCACCAATCAACAATCCAATGAAACCTTAGCAGCTGTTTTGACTTGTTGAATGGTGGCGACAGGTTTATCCAACAAAAAGAGAACCTGTCTCTGATATGAAGCTGGATGCAGCACATGAAGATCAAGGATGTGGGTGTAGTCGCCAAAAAAGCTGGTGGGTGACTCAATTTAATTTGCAGTTGGCACTAAGGTGCAAACTGTTGGTGAACTGACACTTTAACCAATGCACCAAACCTTATATGTCCAGCTACACTATATTGCCAAAAGTATTGGGCCGCCTGCCTTTACATGAACTTTAACGGCATCCCAGTCTTAGTCCGTAGGGTACAATATTGAGTTGGCCCCGCCCTTTGCAGCTATAACAGCTTCAACTCCGAGAAGGCCGTCCACAAGGTTTAGGAGGGTGTCTATGGGAAGGTTGGACCATTCTTCCAGAAGCACATTTGTCAGGTCAGGCACTGATGTCGGGGGAGGAGGCCTGGCTCACAGTCTCCGCTCTATTCCATCCCAAAGGTGGTCTATGGGGTTGAGGTCAGGACTCTGTGCAGGCCAGTCAAGTTCCTCCACCCCAAACTCGCTCACTCACTCCATAAGGTTTAGGAGGGTATCTATGGGAAGGTTAGACCATTCTTCCAGAAGCACATTTGTGAGGTCAGGCACTGATGTCGGACGAGAAGGCTGGTTCACAGTCTTCGCTCTAATTCATCCAGTTGAAGTCAGGAATCTGTGCAGGCCAGTCAGGTTCCACCACCCCATACTAGCTCATCCATATCTGTCTTTATGGACCTTGCTTTGTGCACTGGTGCGCAGTCATGTTGGAACAGGAAGGGGCCATCCCCAAACTCTTCCCACAAAGTTGGGTGCATGAAATTGTCCAAAACGTCTTGGTATGCTGACGCCTTAAGATTTCCCTTCACTGGAACTAGGGGGCCAAGCCCAACCTCTGAAAAACAACTGTACACCATAATTTAGACTTGGCACAATGCAGTCAGGCAAGTACCGTCCTCCTGGCAACCGCCAAACCCAGACACGTTATCGGATTGCCAGACAGAGAAGTGTGATTGGTCACTCCAGAGAACACATCTCCACTGCTCTAGAGTCCAGTGGCGGCATGCTTTACACCACGGCATCCAACACTTTGCATTGCACTTGGTGATGTAAGGCTTGGATGTAGCTGCTCGGCTATGGAAACCCATTCCAAGAAGCTCTCTGCGCACTGTTGTTGTGCTAATCTGAAGTCCACATGAAGTTTGGTGGTCTTTAGCTATTAACTCTGTAGACAGTTGGTGACTTCTGCGCACTTCAGCATGACCTCACCAGGTCTGTTATTTTACGTGGCCTACCACTTGGTGGCTGAGTTGCGGTTGTTCGCAGTCTCTTCCTCTTTGTTATAATCCCACTAACAGTTGACCGTGGAATATTTAGCAGTAGCAGCATTTAGGGGGTGTCCCAATTCTTTTGGCAATATAGTGTATGTTTTGAGGAGTATACTTGACATCTTCTTGCATACATATGCACAAATATAAGTTTTATAAATTCAAAAGCAGCCTGACTAAGACATTCTTGCAGTTATTTTTGCAAATAAGGGTTGTGGTTTACAGTTAAAAGATAAAACATATCAGTGGAAGTAGATAAAATATGGCCTGATCCTGTTGCTCAGAAATGTATCATGCTAACACAGCAATTCTGATGACCCTGAAGGCAGCCCAGCACATGTAAACACCAAGCTGGATATGCGTAGTAGTCATGAAGTCTGCAGCACGGGTCCTTCTTAACAATTTCTTACCTTAAATAATTCTAGTAAGTCTTCCCGTGTCACTTCCACCCGCTGGAAGGGAAGTTTTTGTTTAATGATCTCTTTGCAGATGGCTTCCAGACCAGGAAGGTCAGTGCCCTGTACATTACTAGATGTGAGAAACAAACAGATTGTTATTGGATACAAAACTAACTGATGTTCTAGGGTGAATACTGTAGCAATTACGCATTAAATTTCTTCTCCCCACTCTATAGGAACACTTGTATATAAAGATACCAAATTAAAGCAGTATTAAACCCAAAAGCAAACATTTAACCACTTGCCGTCCGCCTGCTGTTTATAAACGGCAGGGCGGTGGCAGTGCAGGGGCAGGTTGCCGTTCATAAAACGGCACCCGCCTTTTCTAGCTGTGCGCGCTCCCTGGGAGTGCGCAGCACCGCGATCCGGTGCCCGCTGTGTCCTCCGGACACAGCGAAACACCGATCGTCGGACAGGACCTCTGTACGAGGTCCCAATCAGTGATCACATGCAAAGTAGTAAGCAAGATGTCACTTGTGACATCATTGCTTACTACAAGTGAAATCTGTGAATGATCACAGAGGTCACATGGTACAAGGCTATTCACAACAGCCTTGTACCATGTGACAAGCTGTGACCAATCATAGCTCACTCAGTACTTCTCAATGACTGCAAATATTATATATTTGCAAAATTTTATTAAAAAAAACACTTTTTTTCAAAATTTTTTGACATTTCCATTTACATAGCAAAAAAAATAAAAATCCCAGCGGAGAATAAATACCACCAAAATAAAGCTTTATCTGTCTCAAAAAAAATGGTAACAAATTCATATGGGTACAGTGTTGCATGACCACGCAATTGTCATTCAAAGTGTGATAGCGCTGAAAGCTGAAAATTGCCCTGGACAGGAAGGGGGTGAAAGTGTCCGGACAGGAAGTGGTTAATATACTGCAGCTGACCAATTCTTAGATGTGATGGCTGCATTAGTTTTCTTTAGACTCTTTCTGTTTTCACCTGGTGATCTGGCCAGTAAGTATATTTTTCAACAGAACAAGCTGTCCTGCAGATAAGAGTGTTGAGACAAACCATTTAACAATGATAAGGGTGCTTACAATGATCAGCATTTATGTTAACCGTTTTTTTTTCCCTTTTGGGATAAACATTTATCTGTAACTGTTTATAAAGTGTTAGCTGGAGTTTAGCTTCAGTTTGCTTGTGTATCTAAATCTGCTAGTGCATCCAACACTCCTCTCCCCCAGATTAAGAATGCTGCTGTCCACCCTCCAGGAATCAGATGTCCACACTGCACAATATGCAGCTGACCCATCTGAGATCAATTTTGACCTGCTTTCTATGGTTAAAAGAGAACTCCATCTCCGCCTAACAGAGGTCACTAGTTTGGATCTCATTAAAAATAAGCAGATGTTTTTCGAGCAGGGAGATCGTAATGGGAGGTTCTTGGCGATGCTGGCCCAACACGACCAGCCTCTCACAATCTCCGAGGAACAAACCCCTCACTCAGGGGAGTCAGTCTCCTTACCGGACATTTTGGAAGATTTCAGTCAATTTTATAGCACACTACATGCTTCCTCACTACTTTACTGGACCAGCTAGCGCTTGGGTGTCTGTCAGATGCAGAGCGGGAGGCCTTGGTACTCCCCATCATCCCTGAAGAGGTTGCTGTTGCTATCCAATCCTTCCCTACAGGGAAGACCCCGGGTCCGGACAACCTCCCCATTGACTTTTATAAGGCCCATAGTGACCTCCTTGCTCCACTCCTGGCCTCACTACTCACAATGTTTATCCTCAGGTACATTACCCCACTCTATGAGTCATGCCCATGTAGTGCTAATTTATAAACCGCCTAAAGACTCAACCTCCTGTGCCTCCTATAGGCCTATTGTGCGCCTCCCTACGGACTTTAAAAACTTAACAAAATCACTTGTCTTACGGTTACAACTAATGCCGCCTACCATTATTGAGTCAGACCAGACAGGATTTACTGTATGTCCCACAGAACTACAGATATAAATTACGCAGATTATACACGAACATCCAGACTTCACACTCCAACATGGGTTCCGGAGTAGTGGCCTCATTAGATATTGAAAAGGCCTTCGACACGATACATATCGCCAACTCTATGGGAGGTGCTTTGCCGGAAGGGTTTTCCCTTGGTATTCATTGCATGGTTGAAGGTACTGTACAACAGTCCAACAGCTGCAGTACGCTTAAGTGGTTGCTTATTGGCCTCTTTTTCCCTGTCCAGAGACACTCAACAGGGCTGCCCTCTCTCTCTCCAGCACTTTTTGCCATAGTTATAGAACCCATAGTGTAGGCTCTCAGCACCTTCCCGAATATTAAGGGCTTACTTGGCTGGCTGGAGGAGAGGATGGCCCTGTACATGGATGACCTCCTGCTGTTATTGAATGATGCTGGTCCGTCACTGAGAGGTGCCCCGCCAGGTCCTTATCTCCTTCTCTCCCATCACCGACCTCAGGGTCAACTGGGCTAAGTCTCTACTGTTCCCTATTGACCCTCAGGCCCAGACTATGGCTTCTCCAGATACTCAACTACAGTGGGTAGAGACCTTCAAATATCTTGAGGTTGCCATTTCCCATCAGACTTTATCCCCCTAAATTTAGCCCCAGTTTTACAAGATCTCAAACTGAAGCTATGGGAGTCCCTACTTTTGCCCCTTCTTGGATGCATTAATTAATTAAAATCCTCCCCAAATTCACCTACTTATTTTGACACACTCCCCACACACCCAAGTCCTTCTGCACTCACCTTAATCAACTTTTCTCCTCCTTTCTCTGGGGTCCACATACTCCCAGATATAAACGGTCTACCCCCATGTACCCCACTGCTCAGGGTGACCTGGCTTTCCTGGATTGCAGCAAATATTTTCTAGTCACTGCTGCCTGGAGGTTGAACCCTAACCTAAATAGTCTTGGAGGGCAGGCCTAGCATGTGAACACTATCCGAAATTAGCAGCATCATCGAACGCCCCACTAAGGCTCAACCCTTCATTGCCCCATTTTTATATGCTGCCTAAGCCCCATTAATGGACCAAATACAACATTAAAATAATATTACAAATGGTCAACAGCCACACATGGTCTTCCCTGTCCTTGCTCTCTTCTACTGTATATTTTTCTTTACTGTTAGGATAACAGACATTCATAAAGATTTCAGTTCTTATCAATGTGCTTCATATACTTCCTGTTATAGATCAGCATTTCTGTAAAAAAAATATGTAAACAATGCAGTATATTAATTGTTCCATTTCCTGTTTCATCTGCTGACTGTATATCTGTGATAAATATAGAATTACAAAGAGAAAAAAAAAAAAAAAAGCCGCAGCCAGCACTGCATACTTCTCACACATTTCCAGGTCCATGTCGTCTTAGGGGGCACGACCTTGGAAACACGTTAGCCTTATAGACCTGGACTGGCATGTCTCTTCTAATCCAACTATCGGAGTTCAGAACTGGTTAACTACTTTACACCTTTAGGAACGTTTTTATACAATCTTACTATAATGATTACTTACTTCATAAGGACAAAGCGTATTTCCGATCTTCTTCTCATGGACATAAGTGATTCTCCTGTCTGTGAGATGAGCTGCCTATCCCTTGAAGGGCCTGGACTCTTCATGGTGGTCTACTAAGGTCACAACTGAGTCAGCACTAGAAGGATCGATATTCAGCTGGTCCAAATTTCAATCAGTGCATTGCCAGGCTGGTTGTACTAAAGTCGATCTCTCAACTACCTTCAGTACAACCAGCCTGTCATTTTTTTTTTTTGTCCATTCACTTTTGGTGGCTATAACCACCAGCAGTGATCACTGTATTCTTCCAGCAGGAAAGGCTCCTCACCAGCACAGTACAGTAGCACTGCAGGAGGGATTACCCATCAACGCTGACTGTGTTGATGGAGGAATTCAGCAACACTCTTTCCTTCCACCCACGGTAGAAGAAAAGAAAGTTGCATATCTATGGCCTTCCTTACTGAGTCTCACTCACAAACCTCTCCAATTTACGTATCTGACTTGGACTTCATTTAGGTATCCTGCAATTCCCTGTATAGCAACATTCAGACTGGGAAAGGGAAGGGCACTACTAGGACCGAATCAGGTGTGCTGCAATCAAAATTGCTGATAAAGAACACGGTGACAGGACAAAGGAGCCAGTGAGCAGAGAGATGAGCCAATCAGTATTCTGCTCTTCCTTCACTATCCAACCACAGGATGGGAAGACAAGTGACCTAGCTGTACTGCTTAACTGCAGCAGAGAAAAGTCAGGTCACTAAGCTGGGGGGGAGAATCCCAGGACTGAGTAAAGTTTGTCTTTTTGGCATTTAATATAGATCCCACGTCTGTATTTTCAAATATGTTGTTGCAAATAAACGATCCTTTCCATTTTTATCCACTTCAATACCAGACACTTTCACCCCCCTTCCTGCCCAGGCAATTTTCAGCTTTCAGTACTGTCACACTTTTAATGGCAATTGTACGGTCATGCAACACTGCACCCATATGAATTTTTTAGCATTTTTTTTGAGACAGATAAAGCTTTATTTTGGTGGTATTTATTCACCACTGGGATTTTTCTTTTTTTGCTATGTAAATGAAATATCCAAAAATTTTGAAAAAAAGTGTTTTTCTTATAAAATTTTGCAAATAAATATTTCATCATAAATCTTGGCCAAAATGTATTCCGCTATCTTTTTAGTTAAAAAAAAAAAAAAAAAATAACCCAAATTAGTTTATAACCAAAAATGTTCACACAAATAGACCTTTCTTATGGTAGTATTTAATCACCATTGGGTTTTTTTATTTTTTGCTAAATAAGCAAAAAAAGACCACTTTTTTTATTCATTTTGGTTATAACATTTTGCAAATAAATAATCTTTCTGCATACATTTAGGCCAAAATGTATTCTACCACATTTCTTTGATGAAATAACCCAAATCAGTGTTTACTATTCAGTCTGTAGGAAAGTCCACAAACTATGATATATATCTGAAAAGCAATCAATTCTCATGTACTGATGGCCTCATTTCTTAAGGCCTGAAAATGTCAGGACAGTACAAATACCCCCCAAATAACCCATTTTTGGAAACTAGACAGTCAAAAGGTATTTAGTAAGAGGCATGGCGAGTTTCTTGGAGTTGTAAGTTATCACAAGTTTTTTTTGCCAATTAAGACATTTTTTAAAAAATAGTTTTTTTCTCACTTTTTTTTTTAAAAGTTTTTTTTTTTTTTTTTACATACAGTCACCAGTGCAGTACAGTACAGCATAATAACTGGTGTGTGGGGGGTGATCAGGGACACTCTCTGGTGACCGTATGTAAAACAAAACAAAAAAAACCCAAAATGTTATATTTTTTCTTTATTAGTTTCTCTTTTTTTAAGATTTTATTTTGCATACAGTGACAAGAGCAACACAGTATTACCATAGTAACAATGTACTGGGGAAGGGAAGTGATCAGGATTTTTATTTTTTTATACACACACTATGGCCACTTAAAAGATTGAAAATAATTGTTATAGACAATTTTTTTTCTGAATGAAATTGATTCAGTGTGTACTATTGGGATTGTCCACAGCTACTCACATGGTACAGATGGGCTGTGATTGCACCCTGCCTGTACCATGTGATCACTGTGATCAATCACAGATCAACACAATGGATGGACGGTGGACATATCTGGTGACAGATCGCAGCACAGTGCGGCCCGTGGGGCATGAGCAAGGCGTGTTCTGGGAAGGAGGTCATATGATGTCCAGCCAAAACAGGAGAGCTCTCGCCCAGCCATCATTTTATTATAGGTCAGGCAGAAAGCAGTCAAACTATGGAGTTTTGGTACAAATTGACCAAAACCAGGGGCGGACTGACCATTTGGAGCCCAGGGTCAGTAGGGGGCCCATGAGATGCCCCTGGTACCTTTTTCATAGGCTTTTTTGAGTTTGGGCAAGGACACAGGGGCCCCATGATCCCGTATTGCCCGGGGGCCCCATGAGTTGTCAGTCCGCCCCTGAGCAAAACTACAAAACACTCCGGCAGCAAAGCTGGTTGAACAATTAACACGCATGATACTGTATATACAGGAATTGTGAACACACCAGACACAGATGGTTTTTACCTGCTGGACAGGTGGATGTCGTAGAAAAAGCCATTTTCTGTGCTGGGCCCATGACACAAGAGGCCTCCGTAGAACTGCTCCAGAGCTGCCCCGAGGACATGGGCACTGGAATGCCAAAATATCTACAATAAAAGAGAAAGTTGGAATGACTCTTACTTATTCACAGGTTACCAAGTTTGGCTGCTAACATTTAAAGAGAAAACTATGAAGGTTTTAGTATGTGTGTATTACAAAATACACTCACTGGCCATCGTATTATGTACACCTGTACAATCGCTTGGTAACACAAATTGCTAATCAGCCAATCACATGGCAGCAACTCAATGCATTTAGGCATCTAGATGTGGTGAAGACGATTTGCTGAAGTTTAAACCGAATAGGGATTTAAGTGACGTTGACCATGGCATGGTTGTCCGTATCAGACAGGCTGGTCTGAGTATTTCAAAAACTGCTGATCTATTGGGATTTTCATGCACAATCATCTCTTGGATTTACGGAGAATGGTCAGAAAAAGAGAAAATATCGAGTGAGCAGCAGTTGTGTGGATGAAAATGTCTTGTTGGTTTTAGAGGTCAGAGGAGAATGTGCAGACTGTTTCAAGATTATAGAAAGACAAGGTAACGCAAATAACCACTCGTTGCAAACAAGGTATGCAGAATATGATTCTCTGAACGCACAACACATCGAACCTTGAAGAAGATGGGCTACAGCAGCAGCAGACCACATCCTATGTCACTCCTGTCAGCTAAGAATAGGAAACGGAGGCTACAATTTGCACAGGCTCACCAAAAATTGGACAATAGGAGATTGGAAAAACGTTGCTTGGTCTGATGAGTCTCGATTTCTCTAGAGATGGTTGAGCGTGAAAATCCCAGTAGATCAGCAGTTTTTGAAATACTCAGACCAGCCAGTCTGGCACCAACAACCAAGGCACATTCAAAATCACCTAAATCCCCTTTCTTCCCCATTCTGATGCTCAGTTGAAACGTCAGCAAGTCGTCTTCACCACATCTAGATGCCTAAATGCATTGAGTTGCTGCCAAGTGATTGGCTGATTAGCAAGTGTGTGCGTGTGTATTTACACACATACACACACATATACATACACACACAACAAAGGATTCTAAGAGCACAAAGGACTTTTTATAAAGTATAGCAGACACTGCCTGCTTTCAGACTCGCTCACATTAACACGCATGAAGGGAGAGAAGAGGAAGAAATCGCAACACAAACTCGTTCTCTTGTATGTGTAAATGTAATCAGGAATTATTAAGGGGTTCCCCGGTGTATTAAGGAACCCAATACTAAGACACCGATTATCTGACCAATGAACTTACATCCTGCCCTTCGCGAGAATCGAACATGAGGAACTCAACATCCGAGTCTGCTTCCAGGGGTCTGCTCAGATCATAAAGCGATCCATTCACTCGGGCCCCTAAGATATTATGTATTGAGCTTGGCCTGAGAAAAGAACAGATGGATCATTTAAAATTTCAATTTGCAGCACAATTGGACTAAAGTAAGAAGCTGAAATTTCCATTTTAATCATATTTGTGCAAAAAAGTATCATCGCCCCGTTATTCAGGTTTACTTACTTTGAATATGTCTCTTCAGTTTAAGAGTTGGGGTTAGAGGATGCCTGAAGTCTGACAGCCGGTATTTTGTGACTGACTGACATTATTGCGGAATCCCAGCTTCCTAGTTTGCATAACAGCATCCGACAACAGAGCTCCTGGTTGGTTTGCTTTATTCGTCAAAACTACAGTGCTCTTTTTTTCTGCAGACTCAGAAGTTGCAAGACTTTAGATGAGATCAGTTGCTAACCAGGCAGCAACTCAGACTTTAGATCCCTTTTACCCCATGAACCAAGCAGAAGAGCCATGCAAAGTTAAAAAAAAACAAAAAAAACCTAAAAATTACTTTACTGACTTAACTTTAGTAATTTTACCAATTTTAAATTTAAGACTTGAATATTCAGAAAAAAAGCGTTTTTTTTTTTTTTTAAGAAGGGAGATTCACCTAGTCTGTACAGCCACGTCATAGGGAGTTGTTCTCCAGGAGTGCCCGCTCACCACAGTCCCATCCAGTATGGAGATCCGGATTGGACGAGTCTCCTTCTCCACCTTTTCTGCCAGTCTGGCTTCATGTCTTTCTCTCAGTTTTTCGAAGCATTGCAGCCGCTCACTGATAAACTCAGGCAGAGATTTATTCTTTGCAAAACACAAATTAGGATGCCAATTAACAAACAAGCAATTCCTCTCATGCACTTATTCCATTTTTCCAAGCACCACTAAATAGCAGATCATGGTCTAGACCGTGTGACGGTTCTATCTGGACCACCAGTGAACCCGCCCCCCCACACAGGTTCCCCCAGCCTCCTCTACACTGAACTGATTGGCTGTTAGGACAGCCAGCATCCTAACCACCAATGTCAACAAATGCTTCCCCATGCCTACAGCATCACAAGGGGACGGAAGTGGAACTCCACACAGTCCTGCAGCCTGCTCTGCCTCCATGTTCGGTTCGGGGACACCTGACGGTACGGGGGCCACCCGACGGTATGGAAGGCACTCTGACAGGGGGCACCCAAAGGTACAGGGGGCACCTGCCAGTATGGAGGCCAGTCTTCCGACATGGACAGCCAACAATACAGGGAGCACCCGACGGTACAGGGGGGAGAGGGGCGGCCACGCCGACGGACACCCGACGGTACGGGAGGGGGGCGCCACTCCGACAGGGACAACCGACGGTATGGGGGGGGGGGGAAGCCACTCCTACAGGGACACCCAGCGATACGGGGGGGCACTCCGACAGCGACACCCGGCAAACGGGGGGGGGGGGTTGGGGGAGGTGCACTCCAACAGGGACACCCGACGGGGTACGGGGGGCCACTCCGACAGGGACACCCGACAGGGTACGGGGGGCCACTCCGACAGGGACACCCGACGGGGTACGGGGGGCCACTCCGACAGGGACACCCGACGGGGTACGGGGGGCCACTCGACGGGGTACGGGGGGGCCACTCCGACAAGGACACCCGACGGGGTACGGGGGGGCCACTCCGACAAGGACACCCGACGGGGTACGGGGGGGCCACTCCGACAAGGACACCCGACGGGGTACGGGGGGGCCACTCCGACAAGGACACCCGACGGGGTACGGGGGGGGCCACTCCGACAGGGACACCAGACGGGGTACGGGGGGGCCACTCCGACAGGGACACCCGACGGTACAGGGGGCCACTCCGACGGGCACACCCTACAGTACAGGAAGCACACCTGTGATCAGGACATAGGTTATTTGCAAGGTGCTGGGTACATCGGTCATCTGCAGCATTACTAGGAAAAGATCACCCGGAATTCCCATGGCAGCTTTGAAGTCCTATCTTCTTGCTCTACTTAATTCTATATACAAGGCCAGAGAGGCTGCCCATCACATTTAATGGCTAAAGGAGAGTCAAAAGAATTGGAAGGAGCAAGCTACAACATGAATAGGAAGCAACACACTGAGCATGACAGATATAGCTGGTTTGCTTAGCTGAGCAATTCATTTTTAGGGCTACCAGAAAGCGGACATCCTGATCCAGTTGCAAACCATTACCCACAAGAAGGCTACGTGGGAGGTTATCAAGGATCCATTCTAGTCTCCATAGTGATATTTCAGACACACTGTAATGTACAAGCATAGAGCTGGGGCTAGTCTAAAAAAAAAATTTAAAATGATTTTTAGAAAACTAGTTTAGTGTGGCTAATTCTTTATTATTTTTCCGCATGGGTATTAATTGATTAATGAAGCCACACTGCACGCATTTAATGCAACAACCTACCTGCACATATGCATGCTCGTTATCAGCAGAACTGTGCTTTCGCCTCCCATTGTATTCCACAGAAGACCCATCCTTGGAACACTAGAGGTTAACAGAAGAAAGAATTGAGACTGAGATAAGAGAACAGTATAAAGAATGCTCATTTTCCAAACTCGATTACAAAACTAAATTTACTGAATGATTAAATCGACCACAAAGTGATATTTTTGAAATTATACGAAGTCACCCATTGGCGCGTTCAAGCGTGACTGTAGCCTTAAAAAAAAACAAAAAAAAAAAAAAACCTTTAGGCTCCATGTACACTGCAGCTGATAAACTCACGTTTAGGAGCTTTTCTGTGTTTTTTTTCAACAGCCCCTGAACTCTCCCTAATGTTTTCCTATGTGTCCATGTACACATCATCGTTTACAGACAGTTGAGTTTACAGTGGGTTTTTTTTAATGCACCAAACTTGCGTTCAGGAGATTTTATCAGGGTTTCAAACGCCAAATGCTTGTAAACGCGGCTAACCGCATTTATAAGCGTTTGGAATTTTTTTTTTTTAACTGTTCCATTCCCAGATGCTGTCCAGAGCCTTTTTTCCATCATGAAAAAATGCATGCAAAGCTTTTTCCCAGTACTCAAAATGGATCTAACACACCTTTCAGGTTTCGCATGCAAGAAAATATGTTAGACATTGCTGCAATAATTTCTGCACAGAAATGAGCCGGAACACATCCAAACACCACAAAAAAAAAAAAAAACTAATCTCAACAAATACTGCTCTCTCTGCTTCTGCTCTCTCTCTCAAAATGTCTGAAATATTATTATTATACAGTATTTATAAAGCGCCAATAGTTCGCTCAGCGCTGTACATTACAAAGGGGGACAGAACATGTGACAGAACAATACCAATACAATGCAAAACATGAGGGGATTGAGGGCCCTGCTCTTTGGAGCTTACAATCTAGGAGATAGTTAATTTTTAACTTTTTCAGTGCATTCTAGGCATTTTGGAAGGTCTCCTGAGGTTATCTTTAAAAAACGCTTCTAAAACGCAAACGCTCATAAACGCGGTATGCAAACGTGGCTAAACAGATGGTTTTTAACCTACGTTTTCCAGCAGTCAGTTTCCATCAATCAGAAGTGTCCCATGTACATGGAGTCTTAGGAGTCTATTAAACATTTGTTGGATGAATGATCACACATTTGTGCAGGCTGGATGAATTTTCCCCATATTTTCCCTATTAGATTTCCTATAATCTTCAGCCCCATCTAGTGGGCAAAATACAGTATAGTGTTCTGAAATAACTCATTGAGCAAAAGTACAATATTTCTGGACACTAGATGGAGCGGACGATCATAGGAATTGCTCTTACAGGAATAAGGGGGAAATCTGTCAGGTCTACACCAATGTTTGAGACATTTGTTCAGTTAATATTATTAATAGACCCCTTTGTGTTTTTTCTGTAATGCTGATAGTGCAAACACAAGTTTTTTGAATGTCTAATCCACACTGAGCAAGACATAAGACAGCCACATACCCTGACATGTGCTCTCACGAGCAGCGTGTACAAACCAAGTAATCCATGAAAGGTAAGGCTCCAGGATTAGAACAATTCAAGTGTGCTGATGTTGATTATTACATATTGGTCCACTGTTCCAGTACACCTCTAAAAAGGAAACATTTGGGCTACACAAAAAAAAAACAAAAAAAAAAAAAAAACACCTACATACTCACCTCCATGCTGCAGCATCATTCTGATGCTGCGGCTGCCCCCTTCCGACAGAACTGAGCAATCACATGACTACAGATCACTCAGTTCTCAGAGCGGAGAGAAGCTGTCAATCAGGACTCTGGGTGGATCCCGACAATAAGCTCAGGATCCTTCCAGGGCCTGGAGCGGTTCTGACATCATCTGATAGCCCACAATTAGCTGACTCTTGGTCACAGGAGAATAGAAGTGCACGTCTGTGACCCACAACAAAAGTATGATCAAAAAAAGCTAAGTTCATACTCCTTTTTTAAAACTGATCTATGTCTACAGTAAAAAGAAAATGAAAGCACAAAGCTCCCTCTAAATAGGAGAGTAGGAGCAAGTCAAAGCTATAGTCCTGAAGAACTACAGGTAGCAGCGGCCAGTGAGAGGAACCACAATGCCCATCAGAGAATCAGGTGCCTGACACACCCAGAAGTGTTGGATACCGGTGGTACTCATAGCAGTTTATGAGGGCAAAGCAGCCGAGTTGTGGACGGCTTTGTAGGTTAAGATTTTGAATTGTATTTGTTGGGTGACTGGTAGGCAGCGGATGGATTGGCATAGAGGGTGGTGGGCACCTAGTGGTTGCCCAGCAGTGGCATTCACGATTGACTAAAGAGGGGATAGCCTGTTGAGGTCAGCCAATAAGAAGAGGTTGCAGTAGTCAATTGAGCGATAACAAGGGAGAGAATTAGTAGCTTGGTGGTGTCACTGGGTAAGAAGGGACGAATTCTGAAAATGTTGTGGAGGTGAATGCAGCAAGATTTTGACAGTGATTGGATGTCAGGCCAAAAGGATGAAGTTAAACTCCTCCTGCTTAAAGTAGGGCTGGAGGCAAAACATTTTTCCCCCCATTATGCATAAAGTAAAGGAGGAATATAACCGGCAGGTTTATTTTTTTTTTTTTTGCATCTGTCGCATTGGAGAGATTTTCCTTCACTTCCTGTCCCAGATCCAAAAACAGGAGGTGAGAGGAAATCGGTCCAAAGTGGGGGAATCCCTGGTTGTCACCAGAACTAGTGTTTCCACTGGAAGATTCCCTCTCCTATTCTGGTGGCAAGTCAAAATTCACTTTCTATGATAATGGTAAACAGGACAAATAGAGAGGGTGAATCTCCCTAACGGGGACACAGAGCAATAAAAACCTGACAGAGGTTCTAATGCATCTCTACTATCTAGAACTAAAGAAAAAGTTTTGCCTTTAATTATACTTTAATTCAGGTTATACTGTAAATTCAGTAATAAATATCAAACTAGTGAAAATAAATGTAGTATATCATGTGACGCTGGCCAATTGCTAGGTGCTCAATATTAAACATCCTTAAAGTGTTACCAAACCCAGGACGCTGCATTCACTATATCCGCTCTCCCCCGAAACCCCGCATTCACTATATCCGCTCTCCCCCGAAACCCCGCATTCACTATATCCGCTCTCCCCCGAAACCCTGCATTCACTATATCCGCTCTCCCCCGGACCCCGCATTCACTATATACCCGGTCTCCCCCCGGACCCCGCATTCACTATATCCGCTCTCCCCCCGGACCCCGCATTCACTATATCCGCTCTCCCCCCGGACCCCGCATTCACTATATCCGCTCTCCCCCCGGACCCTGCATTCACTATATCCGCTCTCCCCCGGACCCCGCATTCACTATATCCGCTCTCCCCCGGACCCCGCATTCACTATATCCGCTCTCCCCCGGACCCCGCATTCACTATATCCGCTCTCCCCCGGACCCCGCATTCACTATATCCGCTCTCCCCCGGACCCCGCATTCACTATATCCGCTCTCCCCCGGACCCCGCATTCACTATATCCGCTCTCCCCCGGACCCTGCATTCACTATATCCGGTCTCCCCCGGACCCTGCATGCACTATATCCGGTCTCCCCCGGACCCTGCATGCACTCTATCCGGTCTCCCCCGGACCCTGCATTCACTCTATCCGCTCTCCCCGAACCCCGCAATCACTATATCTGGTCTTCCACAGTACACAGAAAATGGAAATACAATTATTTTAGTAAATATAAACTGTTAAATACATTTTCTCATCAGCAGTACATAGCAGGCTTGTGACTTCTATCTGTGCTAAGAAGAGCACTGGTTAAAGCTTGTAGGGGGAGTGTTCATTGTGCTCCAGGAGGATGCAGAACCCCTGACCTCTATCTGGACAGTGCTGATTGGCCCTGTGCTGATCATATGCACTCTCCCAAGAAAAAAAAAATCAAAAAACCCCCTATCAATACACACCAAACTGAGCATGTGCAGAGCGTCTCCACACAACATGTCCTATCAGGAGATAAGAGGGGAACAATGGAAGAAGGGGAGGATCAGAGAAGTCAAGATCAAACATTCTTTTTACACAATGCAGAGGATTAACCCCTTAGGTTCAACAGTGAGTATAACAAGCATTCTTTACTGCATCTACAGACTGATTGTACTGTTGTGGGTTTAGTAACACTTTAAATAAAAATTCTCATGTAATACAAAACAAAAAAAGGTAAAATTGTTTTTTATGGTCCTTATTCCCACATTCTGCACCAGTGAAGAAAAAAAAAAAAAGTCAATACACAATTTTTGGTTCTGCCTTGAGCCTAGGTTCACACTACGGCAGGCCATGCAGACCACGTTTGCTCAGGCACGGCAGCCCGTTCATTTGAATGTGTGCCTACGTTTCCCGCAGGGAGAGGCACTTGCACTAAACATGAGGCCGCAAGAAAACCGCATAGTCTTTTCGACTCTGTGGTTTCCGCACCCGCAAATGAGCTGTGAGGCGCATTCAGAATGAATGGCAGCCCTACGCTTCTCATAAGAGCAACGCAATTTGGCTGCGGGTGGTTGTGGAAACTGGTATGATTCCTGCACCTGCAGCCAGCCCACGGGCAAGAGTGAACCTATCCTAAACGCCGGTTCACACCATAAACTGCACAAACACTGCATTCCTGTGCGATTCACATGCGATCCGGATGAAGTACGATTTCAGCCCATTCATTTGAAAAGGGCTGAACTTGTGCTGGGCCACACCAAAAGCAGAGCATGAACTAATTTAACCACCTCCCGTCCGGTCACTGTATATAAACGGCCGGACGGTGGCAGTGCAGGTTCGGGTGGCTGTTTATAATATATATATACACATATATATATACACACACACACACACACAAAAATCTCCCCCACCCCCCAAAAAAATGTTGAGGCACCCCCACATAGACGCATGTACAAGCGTAAATGCATGCGTTGGGGGTGTCTACGTGTGAAAACCTTGATTGCGATACACGTTGCATATCGTCACGCACGCTGGAGAGAGCGATATTTCTAGCACGAGACCTCCTCTGTAACACTATACCGATGACATGTAGGGGATTATGAAGTGTCACCTATAGAAAATACAGGGTACTGAGGTTTGTCGCCATTTCACGGGCACACAGTTAACGTTTTACATGTTGGGTATCTATTTACTCGGTGCAACCTCGCCTTTTAAACTTCACCAAAAATCTGCGTAATTTATGACATTTGTTTGTCCTAAAATTCACTTTAGCGTGTTTTTTACTGAAAGTTTGTGTTTTAGACCTTTGCGGTAATTTCATGCGACATAAAAAATTGGAACTACTACTATTTTATTCTCTAGATCCAATAGAGTCTAGTGTGTCTGCTTCCTGAAAATATAGACCGTTTGGAGGTTTTGTGTAATTTTTTTTAAACGTGTGCATAAAAACCCACATCTCTGGCAGCGGAAGGGTTAAGACCAAGAAAGCACAGCTGGCGTGAACAGAAATGCAGAAAGTGTATGAATATTATCAGTCCCAGGCACAGCAGGTCACTGTCCCTGGAGAGCAGGGACTCCTGATGTGTGATGGGAACACAGAGGTCACTGCATGCAGAGTCCTGGCAGAGGAGCTCATTGACAGATCAGGAGAAGCACAGCACTGACCCTACAGCAGGCAGCCAGGAAAGCCTTGTGTGTGATGGCAGAGCTCCTCTTCACCAGCCACAGCAGCTTCATAATCCTCAGCAGTCAGCGTGCTCATCACATCCACACACAGCAGCCATGACACTCAGGACACGCCTCCTGCTGGCCTCCAAGTCATGTGACTGCTGAATCATGTGACTGCTGCGCACGATGTCAGCTCAACACGCCTGGGATGGTATGCAGCCGACAGCTATTACCATCATTCTGGAGCAATGCTGACACCTAGTGGCTATTCAGGTGAACTGCAGAACACAGGAAATACCATCTCCTGCATGACTCCTCTTCAGTACACCCCAGCAGGTCATTGCAGCACAGCGGTCTTGGCTGCAAATGCAGTGACATAGGTGAAAGGCTAGTCTTTTAACCACTTCCCCTCCAGAAGATTTCCCCCCCTTCCTGACCAGGCCATTTTTTGCGATACGGTACTGCGTTACTTTGACAATTGCGCGATCCTGCAGCGCTGCACCCAAATTAAATGTATGTCCTTCCCCTCACCCCCCCAAATGGTGCTTTCTTTTGGTGGTATTTGATCTCCTCTGTGGTTTTTATTTTTTGCGCAATAAAAAAAACAAAAAAAAAAAACACAATTTTGAGAAAATAAAACATTTTTGACTGTTTGCTATGAAACATGTCTAGTAAAAAAACAAAAAAAAAACAAAAATCAAAATTTCTTAATAAATTTATGCCAAAATGCTAAAAAAAAAATCCCAATACGTGTAAATTAATTGGTTTACGTTAAAGTTATAGTGTTTACAAATGGCGGTGTGTATATATATATACTGTATATATACATATATACAGTCATGGCCGAAATTGTTGGCACCCTTGATATTTCTCCAGGAAATCATGTATTTCTCACGAAACGTATTGCATTAACACATGTTTTGCTATACACATGTTTATTCCCTTTGTGTGTATTGGGACAAAACAAAAAAAGGGAGGAAAGAAAGCAAATTCGACATAATGTCACACAAACCTCCAAAAATGGGCTGGACAAAAGTATTGGCACCCTTTCACAACTGCGGATAAATAAGAATGTTACAAGCATGTGATGCTCCTGTAAACTCACCTGGGGCAAGTAACAGGTGTGGGCAATATAGAAATCACACCTGAAAGCAGATAAAAAGGAGAGACGTTCACTTAACCTTTGCATTGTGTGTCTGTCTGTGCCACACTAAGCATGGACAACAGAAAGAGGAGACGAGAACTGTCTGAGGACCTGAGAACCAAAATTGTGGCAAAATATCAACAATCTCAAGGTTACAAGTCCATCTCCAGAGAACTAGATTTGCCTTTGTCCACAGTGCGCAACATTATCAAGAAGTTTGCAACCCATGGCACTGTAGCTAATCTCCCTGGTCGTGGACGGATGAGGAAAATTGATGAAAGATTGCAACGCAGAATAGTCCGGATGGTGGATAAGCAGCCCCAAACATGTTCCAAAGACATTCAAGCTGTCCTGCAGGCTCAGGGAGCATCAGTGTCAGCGCGAACTATCCGTCGACATTTAAATGAAATGAAACGCTATGGCAGGAGACCCAGGAGGACCCCACTGCTGACACAGAGACATAAAAAAGCAAGACTACAGTTTGCCAAAATGTACTTGAGTAAGCCAAAAGCCTTCTGGGAAAACGTCTTGTGGACAGATGAGACCAAGATAGAGCTTTTCGGTAAAGCACATCATTCTACTGTTTACCGAAAACGGAATGAGGCCTACAAAGAACAAAACACAGTACCTACGGTAAAATATGGTGGAGGTTCAATGATGTTTTGGGGTTGTTTTGCTGCCTCTGGCACTGGGTGCCTTGACTGTGTGCAAGGCATCATGAAATCTGAGGATTACCAAAGGATTTTGGGTCGCACTGTAGGGCCCAGTGTCAGAAAGCTGGGTTTGCGTCCAAGATCCTGGGTCTTCCAGCAGGACAATGACCCCAAACATACGTCAAAAAGCACTCAGAAATGGATGGCAAAGAAGCGCTGGAGAGTTCTGAAGTGGCCAGCAATGAGCCCAGATCTAAATCCCATTGAACACCTGTGGAGAGATCTTAAAATTGCTGTTGGGAAAAGGTGTCCTTCCAATAAGAGAGACCTGGAGCTGTTTGCAAAGGAAGAGTGGTCCAAAATTCCGGGTGAGAGGTGTCAGAAGCTTATTGATGGTTATAGGAAGCGACTGATTTCAGTTATGTTTTCCAAAGGGTGTGCAACCAAATATTAAGTTAAGGGTGCCAATACTTTTGTCCAGCCCATTTTTGGGGTTTTGTGTGACATTATGTCATATTTGCTTTTCTGCCTCTGTTTTATATTTGTTCCAATACATACAAAGGGAATAAACATGTGTATAGCAAAACATGTGTTAATGCAATACCTTTTTTGTGTGAAATACTTGATTTTCAGGAAAAATATCAAGGGTGCCAACAATTTCGGCCATGACTGTATATACATATATATATATACATATATACATATATATATATACATATATATACATATATATATACATATATATACACACACACACATACATACATATCCATGTATATTTTTTTTTTACTAGTAATGATGGTGATCAGCGACTTATAGCGGGACTGTGGCGGGCATTCTGACACTGGGGGGGAACTAACTGCCACTGAGATCCCCAGTGACACCAATAAAGTGATCAGTGCTAATAAAAAGCACTAGCACTGTACTAATGGCACTGGGCAGAAAGGGGTTAACATCTGGGGTGATCAAAGGGTTAACTGTGTGTGGGTTTTACATGTGCTTCGTCTGTGTTTCACTGTAAGCACATTGCTTTGTATTGGTCTGCTATGCAGAGCCATACAAAGCAGTGTGCAGGAGCTGACAGGGGAGAGAACCGTATTGTTTACATACAAGTCTCTCCCGTCAGTGATACATGGCGATTGCCGGGATCTGGGGATCGACAGCTGACAGCACATGCGCACCCCTACCTGGAGATGCAAAGTCACGTGTATATATATATATCAGTATTTCTGCTATAGGGCAGCAGGAAACTGGGTAAAGAATAACAAATGCACATTTTCTTGCATGAAAAAGTAAAAAAGCAAAGCATTGCATGCACGATCAGTGGTGGGTGGATGGAATGGCAAGCTACTGCAGACTATTCCTCCAGGTCTCAGACTGTACTACAGTGCAGACTTTCATATAGGGCGACTCCACACTGGAGTGGTCAGCTGATTTACCTGTACATTCCTGACTGTGCTAGGGGGCAGTGTGGTGCGTGACTCAGCGCATCACATGCCCCCCCCCCTTTCTTTTGCATTTGACAAACTTTATTTGAAGTGTACAACACATGCACTTCATTCATGGCGCTGTATGGCAGCATGATGTGCTGCTCTGCTGTACAGCGTCATGCGATTCTGTACAGAGCACCTGCAGTAAAATTGAACATGCCTGCATTCTATAACAGCATGCTACAGCACGGCTACAGGCTGCGTTGCAGTGTAAACGGTTCTGTTTTCTGTGTGTCCTTGTGGTCACAGACATTTTACAATGCAGTAAAACATCTGTCACCACACAAATGTGAGATACAGCCCCTTGAGCAGTGGTCTCCAAAATTGCGGCCCGGATGTGGCCCTTTGCTTGCCTTTATCTGGCCCTTGGAGCACTATTCCACCAATGATGGGGCACCATGCCTCCTACTGACACCATCATTGGGACACTATACATCTCATTGATATCAACAATGGGATATTATTCATCCCCTTAAAACCAATGATGGGGCACCTTCTTCCACTGGCCACAATCTGGCCCTCCTAAAGCCTGCAGGTCAGTAAACTGGCTCCTTGCCTGGAGAGTTTGGAGACCCCTGCCCTAGAGAGTTGGAGGAAGTGTCAGTGGACTACAGGTGCTGTGATCACCACACTCGGGCTCCATTGGAGAACTACAAGTCCGTCCATCTGCTGCAGTGGTAGACAGGACTTGTGGCTCATTCATTCACTGATCTCTGTGAATGATTAATGCGGCTGTGCGGGCGAAACCCCGGACAGCCATGCAAATTTCAAAAGGGACTTCTGCTGTGGAGGTTAAAGGCGAAGTCCCGCCAAAGCTCTTTTGGCTGTACTTCTCCTATGGATCACAGCACTGCAGTTCGTTCTGCACTCCTGACTTGTTTTCAGCCAACAGTGGGCTGAATCCCATTGTCAGCTGTCACAGAGCCAGTCAAGGCTCTAGAAAGATCCTAACCATATGGGATCTGCCTAGGAGCCTGCACCGGCACCTGGCTTAGCCCCTCGGCGATTCATCGAGAGCCTGAGCCTGCCCCTACCACCCCCTCCACAGCCCAGCGCTCCAGTGAGCGCTGGAGGAGCAGAGCAGAGAGCCAAAGACTGACAGTTCGGCTCTCTGCTCTGAGCAGAGGGGGAGAACTGAACGATCGTGGTCTTTGATTGCTCAGTTCTCTGAACAGATGATGCTGCATCCACCTAGGGAAGCATAAAGTTTTTTTTTTTTTTTTAAACCCCATACTTCTCATTTAGGAACCCCCACAGAGGATAAAGGTGGTTTGAGGGCAAGGGGGTCCTGTTTGTACCATGTTACTCTCGAAGGCCTTGTTCACATGGGGAACGTGCATCAGTGTGAGAACCGTGTTTACCCACACAGGGATGCCCAGGTGTTCTGTGCATCCTCATGTGGGTAGTCCTATTCAAGTCAATTGGGACATTGCATTTGTGTAGGTGCATGGTACCAAATGCACCCTGACGCACAGCTGTCACACAGGGCATGGATACATACACCCGGTGTGAACAAGGCCTAAATATGGATGTAACTTGGTGTAAAAGGAGGAGTTAGCCTTTAACGTGCATGGATATAGTAAAGGATAAGTTCACCTTTTGACCAAAAATAATGAATGCACTTTTTTTTTTTTGCAGGTCGCTGGTGCCATGCAGATCTGTCAGTATATCTGCTTGCCCATATGAGATGTATGTGCCTTGGTAGTTCATTGAGAATGACAAGCCAACAGCTGCTAAGGCTGCCGGGACTTGTAGTTCATTCACAGAACACTGAATACATGACACAGCCGTGTGGGCAGAGCCCCGCATGCCCACGTGGTTTTTAAAAAGCATTGGGAACATGTTACATGGGTGGAACATGCAAGATGTTCCCAAAGGTGAACTTATCCGTAAGGAAGGAATGAAATCCCCATCAGGTTATTTTTAGCTGTCTGACAGGTTGGGTATATTTCCCTTCGATTCCCATCTTGGGAAATGCAAAAGGAATCCAGAGGAAATCTTTCCTCAAAGTCAGCAGAATTCTTATCTTAGTTATCACCAGAACCAGAGGTCTCCCCAGTGAAAGATGTACTTTGATTTCTTGCTCTCAAGACACGGTTATGACACTGGATTGCTGTCCCAGGAACAGTGGTCATCAGGACCAGAAACCCTGAAACCTGTTGGGGGGGGGGGGTATTTGAGAACTGTAGCTGAAAACCACTGCAGGCCTGGTTGCACTCAGAGTGGGGGCCCATTCACACCATGTCCATTGATCAGCATAGATCTACACAGACCCACATGTACCACAACCCAAACATATACACCAGGTATATGTACAACCAACACACACAGCAGCCATACAGTATATACACATGCTGCCACCCCCAACCAGATTTATTGACTTCCTTTGCCAGGAGCAATGACTCCTGACTCTAGTAGGCATCATCACATCAATAATATGGTGTTTGAGAACTGCTATACCCTACAGAAGCTATGCACAGTGGGCCTGCTTCTTGGATGGATAAACAATGTGGACTTTTGGGGAGCAAGTCCTGGCTCTCTCTGAACTCAGCCTCGTATGACAGAGTTTAGATCACAAGTCACACGACAGAACTTAGTCCAACAGTTGGGCCCAGCTTCCTTAAGTGCGCAATGGTTGTCCATCTGAGAAGCATAATTGCCATGGAAAGCATTGTAATAATAATAATAATAATAAAAAAATGTTTACCTACCATAAAATCCATTTCCTAGAGTTCATTAGGTGACACAGGATTCAGAGCCAGTTGGGTTATACTGCCGCCTACAGGATGATTCAAACACTGGCAAACTGGGAAAACAGTGACCCCATCCGACTCACAGCATGCTTCAGTTTGTAGAAAAGCAGTACTAACCATAGATAACACAAAGAACAAGATAGGGGCAGTGCAAAACTACTGCACAGAGCAGGTAAGTATGACGTGTTTGTTATTTTATTAAAAAAAAACAAACATAAAAAAGCTTTAGTATCACTTTAAGGACAGACAAAAAGGCAGCAGCAAAAGATGCAAGAGGGTTTAAGACCACTTTCCACCATCGGGCACATTCCTACCAGAAGGAATCCTTTCAAGTTACCCACATAACCACACACCCAGGACCAGCGACCGATTCAGTCAGTCCAGCGTGGTCTCCAACACATACAAGATACACAATATTGCCAAAAGTATTGATTGGCCTGCCTTTACACACACATGATCTTTAATGGCATCCTAGTCTTAGTCTGTAGGGTTCAATATTGAGTTGGTCCACCCTTTGCAGCTATAACAGCTTCAACTCTTCTGGGAAGGCCGTCCATAAGGTTTAGGAGGGTGTCTATGGGAAGGTTTGACCATTCTTCCAGAAGCACATTTGTGAGGTCAGGCACTGATGTTGGATGAGAAGGCCTAGCTCACAGTCTTCGCTCTAATTCATCCTAAAGGTGTTCCATCCAGTTGAAGTCAGGAATCTGTGCAGGCCAGTCAGGTTCCACCACCCCATACTAGCTCATCCATGTCTATCTTTATGGACCTTGCTTTGTGCACTGGTGCGCAGTCATGTTGGAACAGGAAGGTGCCATCCCCAAACTCTTCCCACAAAGTTGGGAGCATGAACTTGTCCAAAATGTCTTCGTATGTCGACGCCTAAAGAATTACCTTCACTTGAACCAAGGGGCCAAGCCCAATCTCTGAAAATCAACCCCGCACCATAATCCCCCTCCACCAAATCTTACACTTGTGACAATGCAGTCAGGCAAATACTGTTAACCGACAAACCCAGACACGTCATCAGATTAACAGACAGAGAAGCGTGATTGGTCACTTCAGAGAACACGTCTCCACTGCTTTGGAGTCCAGTGGTGGCGTGCTTTACACCACTGCATCTGATGCTTTGCATAGCACTTAGTGATGTAAGGCTTGGATGCAGCTGCTCGGCCATGGAAACCCATTCCATAAAGCTTGCTACACACTGCTGCTAATCTGAAGGCCACATGAAGTCTGGGAGGTCTATAGCGATTGACTCTGCAGACAACTGGCGACTTCTGCCCACTGTGCGCTTCAGCACGCGCTGACCATGCTCTCTGTCATTTTACGTGGCCTACTGTTTCATGGCTCAGTTTCTGCTGTTCCCAGTTGCATCCACTTTGTTACAATACCCCCATCAGTTGACCGTGGAATATTTCATAGCAACCAAATTTCACAGATGGACTTATTGCACAGGTGGCAACCTATCACGGTACCACGCTTGAATTCATTGAGCCCCCGAGAGTGTCAAATTCTTTCACAAATGTTTGTAGAAGCAGTCTGCATGCCTAGGTGCTTGATTTTATACACCTGTGGCCATGGAGGCGATTGGAACACCTGAATCCAATGATTTGGAGGGCTGGCCCATTACTTTTGGCAATATAGTGTACCTAAAATTCAAGAAGACACTTATAGATCTAGTTAAGTGAGTTTTAACAGGAAAGGATGAAACTCTTAGTACTTCAAGGATCATTAGCTTGTGTTCAAGATCTGTCTGACCTACTGAGAAAATAGTGGAATGGGAAGCTGGTTGTCACATACCTGATAGAAGTCTGAATTGACGAGGTCAGCCTCTTCAGTATCTCCAACCCAGGCCCCACTGAAGGTGAAACAGATGGTGCCGAGGGACAGGAGGAACACGAGTGCCTGTGGATATTGATTGTGGAACTTGCAGCTGGTGATGTAACCTCGGTAAATCAGATAGGGCATCCAGTCAGGAACAGAGGAGATGCTGGAACGGCAAGCTGAAGTTAAGGAAGCACTCCACTGGAACTGCAAGATCTGGGTACGTGGTTTGCTGGAATTTCTGATAAGCGTGAGGCCGGTGCACACCGTGACAACCGGAGCTGATGTAATGACAGCCAGGGCAGACACTCGGCAGGACTGTAGAGCCAAAACTGGAACCAGAAGCGTAGTCAGAGTAATAGCCAGGGTCAGCAACGAGCAGGCAATGAGGTACCGGAACATCAGAAAGGGACGTGGTCAGGAGGAAGCCAGGATCAGAAACCGATGAGCAGAAGCATAAACAGGATCCAAGAGCAGGTCAATGGCAAGCCGGGTCAGTAACTGATACACACAGGATACAGCAGGAAACAGGAAATTAGCTGAAGACCAGTCAGCACTGACCGAGTAAGAGCTAGCTTCCTTTAAATTGTCTGGCGCCAGAAACAGTGGGCACGCTCCCGCGTGTGTGCACCTGTGTGCGCGCATGTGCGAGCCTATGCTCATTTCTATTAGCCAGTTGCCGTACAGGAATTCCCTTACATTGCGCCCCCCCTTAGGGGCAGCCTCCAGATGCCAACCATAGTCCATTTTTTAGGATGAAGACGGAGGTAAGTCTGCAGCAACCGTGGAGCATGAACATTAGGGGAAGGTTCCTAAGAATTATTTTCTGGGCCGTAGCCTTTCCATTTAATGAGGAACGGAGTCTGACCCCCCTTTTCCTGCAACCTAGGATGGCTTCAACCTCATATTCTTAATTTCCTTCAACAAGCAGCGGAGCTGGAGCCTCTAGTTCCCGATCAGGAAATGAGTTTGAAATAGTCCGTTTTAATAACGAAACATGAAACACAGGGTGAATTCTTAAGCTCTTAGGCAGCGTTAACTCAAAAGCTACAGCATTAATCCTCCTCTTTACAGAAAAAGGCCCGATATATCTTGGTCCCAATTTCTTTGAGGGACAGGCCAATTTTAAGTTAGCAGTTGATAGCCATACCTTATCTCCAGGTTCTAGATCCAGATTACCCCTCTTCTTCTTATCAAAAAACCTTTTGTTTGCTTGAGATTTAGCAATGGCTTCTTGTAGGAACTGGTTATTGTACCTCCAAAATTCCAGATGATCCTGCACAGCTGGTACTGAAGATTCTTGAGGCAAATCTGGCAGAAAGGAAGGATGAAATCCATAATTTGCAAAGAATGGTGTTTGTTTTGTGGCGGAATGCACTGAGTTATTATAAGCAAATTCAGCCAAAGAAAGAAGAGACGCCCAATCATCTTGTGCAAAGGAAGAAAAACAACGCAAGTACTGTTCTAGGGTCTGGTTTGTCCTCTCCGTCTGACCATTAGTTTGTGGATGGTATGCCAAAGACAGAATGTTTAATGCCGAACACTTCACATAAGGATCTCCAGAACCTGGAAGTGAACTGTACTCCACGGTCAGAGGTGATGTTACTGGGGACACCATATAGGCTCACTATCTCCCTGATGAAGGCAGATGCAGTCTCTGCAGCAGCAGGAGTTCCTTTTAAGTGCACAAAGTGGGCCATCTTGGACAAACTATCCACCACCACAAAAATGGTGGTACATCCTTCTGATGGAGATAACTCCACAATAAAGTCCATGGAAATCATGCTCCATAATTTGTTAGGTACAGGAAGCGGCTCTAACAGACCCCAATTCTTAGTTCTCTCAGTCTTATTTTGTAAGCATACTGTGCATGATTTAACACAGTACCTGCAATCTTGCATCAGGTCTGGCCACCAAAATGAGCGAAGAATTAGATGTGAAGTCTTATGAACTCCAAAATAACCTGCCAAAGGATGATCATGACACATATAAAGATCTGCTGTTCGAAATTGTTCTGGAACAAAGATCTGCTCACCGCGGAAGTAGAGGCCCTCCTTGAGTTGGAGACAAAGTTCCTGAGGTGGGGGATGATCCAGGACTGCTATCTTTATCTGTGATACGAGATCAGCTTGTAATAACAAGAAGTTCTGAGCAGGTAGAGTTGTGTCATGTTCAGGAGGCACCCCAGTATCTTGAAAAATACAAGAAAGGGCATCAGGCTTTCCATTCTTTAACCCAGGCCGATATGTAATATAGAAATTAAACCTAGAGAAGAAAAGTGCCCATCTGGCTTGGCGGGGTCTTAGCAGTTTAGCTACCCTGAAGTATTCAAGGTTCTTATGATCTGTGAACAGGATGTGCTGCTCCTTCCAGCAAGTAACGCCATTCCTCCAAAGCTGATTTAATGTCAAGTAGCTCCTGATCGCCTACATCATAGTTCCTCTCCGGCGGCCTTAACTTCCTTGAGAAAGGCGACAGAATGGAGTAAGGACTTAGTTCCCTGTCATTGTGACAGTATGGCCCCCACGGCATTCTCAGAAGCGTCCACATCCAGGACATATGGCAACGCAGGCTCTGGATGTTTAAGGATGGGTGCAGATGTAAAGAGATCCTTCAGTCTTAAAAAAGCAGCTGGAGCCTCTAAATTCCAGTAAAATACTGTCCATTTTGTCAGCTGCGTAATCAGGGTAATGATACCGGAAAAATCTTTAATGAACTTTCTGTAAAAATTGGCAAACCCGACAAACCGCTGCACGGCTTTCTTATCAGTGGGGGCCAGCCAACCGAGTATTGCGGACACCTTCTGAGGATCCATGGCAATTCCATCTGCAGAGATAAATCCCATGAACTGAATGGACAGTCTAACGAATTCACATTTTTCAGGTTTTGCATAAAGGTGGTGTTCTCTTAACTTGCTTAACACTCTTTTTACATGGACCCGATGGATCTCTAGTGAAGCAGAAAAAATGGGAATGTCATCTAAGTAGACAATAGTGAATAAGTCCAGGAAGTCCCGAAAGATGTCATTCACCAAGTGCTGAAAAGTAGCTGGTGCGTTACAGAGACCAAAGGATATCACAAGGTATTCAAAGTGCCCAAAGCAGGTCCGGAAGGCTGTTTTCCACTCGTCACCTTCCCTGATTTTAGTTAAGTTGTAGGCTCCCCTCAGGTCCAGCTTGGAGAATACTCCTGCATCTCGCAGTCTTTGGAATTGTTCTGGAATGAGTGGCAAGGGGTATCGGTTTTTAATGGTTATTTTATTAGGATCTCTGTAGTCCACACATGATCGAAGTGTCTTGTTCTTTTTTTCCACTAAGAAAATACCAGCCCCAGCTGGTGAGGTAGAGGGCCTGATAAATCCCTTGCCAAGATTTTCATCAATGTATTTACGCAGCTCCTCCAATTCTAGTTCAGAAAGCGGATATATTCGTCCAAAAGGGAATTTCAGCTCCTGGTAACAGCTCGTATGGTCTATGAGGAGGAAGAGAGTCAGCGTTCTTTTTATTAAAGGCATCAAGGTACTCATGGAAAACTGCGGGTAGCAGTTTAGCGGTTTCAGAGTCTATATTGACATTGAGGAGTGGTCCTCCTGGTTTAGGTGCTGTGCGGAGACAGAACTTCTTGCAGTAACTAGATTGGAAAGTCACTTCCCCAGTGGACCAGTGGATGCAGGGATTATGAGCCTTCAACCATGGCTGACCAAATATGATAGGAAACAAAGGAGAAGTGATAACATCCAGCTGTAAGAACTCACAGTGCCCTGAGGTTGTAGAACATAGGATAGGTAGTTTCTAGAGTGACAGGCCCAGATTTAATGTTGGAGCCATCTGCCAGATGGATTGAGAAACTACTCTTCTTGGCGCAGAGAGGTAGCTCATGCTGGGCAGCAAACGAGGAGTCCATAAAACGGCTACAGGCCCCAGAATCCACAATAGCAGAAACAGAAAGTCTTTTCTGGTAGCTGAAGGGAAACTGGCACAATAGTATTAGCTTGATTAGAGGCTAAAAACGGCCACCGTGCAGGTTGGAGGAGAAGATCTCCTAATGTGTCTTCTGGGGAAAGTTCGCAAAGAGTGCCCTGTATCCCCACAGTAGAGACAGAGGTTACAACGGCAGCACCGTAATCGTTCTTATTCAGAGAGGGGAGGCCTCGGAGAATTGGGGCGAGGAGATTTATTGCTGCCTGCAGTGTCCCTTGACATGGTCGAAATAGAGGCAGCGGGTGGACCCCAGAAATTAGCTGGGGCATGGCAGAGGTTCTTCCTTCTTTCAGACTGTCTTTCACGTAGATGACGATCGATCTGGATGCTGAGATAAATCAGATCATCTAAAGAGGTAGGTGTTCCCACCCTGGCAAGTTCATCTTTAATAGGTTCAGACAGACCATGATGAAATTGGAAGTGCAAGGCTGAGTTATTCCACTGAGTATCTGCACTCCATTGACGAAAGTCCAAAAACATAGTCCTCCACAGGTCTTTGGCCTTGTTGCAAGTTGCTCAGCATGGTCTCAGCAGTTTGGTGACGGAAAGGATCAGCGTATAGCTGGGACATGGCCAGAAAAAAGGAGCTAACGGAAGTCAAGGCAGGGTCATGTTGTTCTTTAAGATGATGTGCCCAGGCCTGAGGCTCCTGCAGGAGCAGGGAGATGAGGAATCCCACCTTCACCTTTTCAGATGAGAAAGTTCAAGGCAGAAGAGAGAAGTACAACTCGGAGTTCTGAAAAGTCCTTAATTTCTTACGATCCCCAGAAAAACGTTCAGGTAGGGGGACCCTGGGCTCAGGAGGAGGAGGCAGTTCATTGAAGGTACAGAGCATAGTCTGTGTAGATGAATCTTTGACCCTCTGAGAATCGGAGACAGAAGAAGTGCTTGACACGAACTGCAGCTGGCCATATAATTGCAAAGTCCTTATATAGCCCCTGCACAGCATGGGATAGTGCAGCGATTGTCTGGCAGAGTGTAGTGAGCAGAGAGGCCTCCCTTTCAGACTCCATCACTGGCTGACTGGTACTGTCACATACCTGATAGAAGTCTGAATTGACGAGGTCAGCCTCTCTTATATCTCCAACCCAGGCCCCACTGAAAGTGAAACAGATGGTGCCGAGGGACAGGAGGAACACGAGTGCTTGTGGATATTGATTGTGGAACTTGCAGCTGGTGATGTAACCTCGGAAAATCAGATAGGGCATCCAGTCAGGAACAGAGGAGATGCTGGAACGGCAAGGTGAAGTTAAGGAAGCACTCCACTGGAACTGCAAGATCTGGGTACGTGGTTTGCTGGAACGTCTGATAAGCGTGAGGCCGGAGCACACCGTGACTACCGGAGCTGATGTAATGACAGCCAGGACAGGCACTCGGCAGGACTGTAGAGCCAAAACTGGAACCAGAAGCGTAGTCAGAGTAATAGCCAGGGTCAGCAAGGAGCAGGCAATGAGGTACCGGAACATCAGACAGGGACGTGGTCAGGAGGAAGCCAGGATCAGAAACCGATGAGCAGAAGCATAAACAGGATCCAAGAGCAGGTCAATGGCAAGCCGGGTCATTAACTGATACACACAGGATACAGCAGGAAACAGGAAATTAGGTGAAGACCAGTCAGCACTGACAGAGAGTAAGCTTCCCTTAAATGGTCTGTCTCGCGCCAGAAACAGTGGGCACGCTGCCACGTGTGTACCCGTGTGTGTGCATTTCTGCGCGCATGCGCGAGCCCACGCTCATTTCTATTCCAGTTGCCGTACAGGAATTCCCTTACACTGGTTCCCCTTTATGAAAAAAACCCTAAAAACTTTCCGATGTACTGAAGTTGGATAGAGAGATGAAAAACAAACAAACAATGTCCTGGCTGAAGTGAAAGGCCAAAACCACTTTAGGAAAGATGGATGGCGACTCTAGGCCTCACCTCCACCCTACACTTGTGTAAGATCAAAGAAGGTTCTTTACAGGACAAAGTTGCTAGCTCAAAACACATCACAGAGGTGATGGCAACAAGGAAGGTAACCTTGTGATTAAGGGAGGAGAAAAAAAAAAAAGAATAAACTTGATAGTTTCCAAGGGCACTTTTGAAAGTGCCAACAGAACCACCTTTGATAGCATTCGGGGTAAATGTGGATCCAGGCCTGGTTGCAAAAGGATCTGGAATTTTCCCACTGAGTATTTCCTGAGATTCCTCACACCACGCAAAATATGTCTCCCTTGCATGATGGTAGACCTTACGAGAGGTAGATTTCCTAGATTTTAACAGTGTTGGAATTACCAATTCAGAATAGACCTTTTTGCTCAAGACCTGAAGTTCAACAGTCATGCCATTAAAGCCAGCTACTGTGAAGCAGGACTGAAAAAACCCATGCTTGGGTTAGACGATGCAGTGGATCGAAAAAGCGTCTATGAGGTGTCTGCCAGGAGTTTGATCTGGGTGGAGTACTACATTGGTTTGAACTATTTTGGAGCTGTATGTATTACCAAAATGCCCTCCCATCTCAATCCCGCAGAGCAGACAAGTCACCAGAGCTTCCATTATTTCTGCTAGAGGATTCCTGTACATGGGGACAAACCGGACCAAAATATTGTCGAACCTCGAGGACATGAGATCCACATCTGGGGTCCCCCACTTGTGATACAGGTCCTGATAAACTACAGCGTGTTAAATAAATTCTCCCAGATCCAGGCCCTGACAACTAGGGTAGTCTGCCTGCCAGTTGTCCTGGAATGTGAACGGCAGAAAAGCCTGGAACATGAAGTTCTGCCCACCACAAGATAATTTGTACTCTTCTTTTGAGGCAAGTGGCATTGTCCAACTGAATCTATATCATATGACCCTACAGTCTGGTGGTCCAACACTTTTAGGGACAAACAAATCGCTCAAAACTTCAGAATGCGGAAATGGAAAGGGGATTATTCGGACATCCAGGTCCCCTGCAGCAAAAACGTTGTTTAGTACTCCTCCCCAGGCTCTCAGGCTGGAATCCATTGGAGGATATTCTGAGACATCCAGAGAAAGCATTTTCCTGGATCCAGAGTTGAACTGCCAATCCACCAGGCCAAGGATTGCCTGGTTTTCAGTGTCAGGTGGATTGAATGTTGAGTTGTAGGAGTCTGGACTGGAACTGAGCAAATGGAGGCTACCATCCAGCTTAAATCTCATACAGACAGTCAGATGGTTCCTGGCCTGTAGTCACTAGCTGGATGCATTCATGATGCAGCACGTAATTTCTCATTTGTCTTAACCCCTTCTGTGGAGATCAACAGAAACAAGGGGATAACAAAACTGCTGAATGGTTCTAATATAGTAGTTTCCATTACTAATCATAGATGGATCTTTAGAGACTGGGTCACACCAGAAGCTGTGCCATGGCTCTAGACCTGGAAAGTGTTCTGTGGCTAATCTAATACAGAAGGTCTTGAAAAAGGCATAGCATCTGCTGGCCACATTCTAAGCAGACCCGCTATCTTTCAGTCCATTACGATCCAGGGAAGGCTTCCAAAGCTATTGTGGGGGATATGGCAATTCAGACCGCTGCATAAAAAGACCGGCTCAAGCAGCATGTAGATGAACTCTTGAATGAAGAAAATATAATCTTGAAATAGATAAAAATGGCTATTAAAACAAATTAAACATTTCTCAGTGGAGTAAAGTCATCCATCCTTATAGGACACTAGCAAAAAACTGAGGCATGCTTGGAGTGGGAGGGGTTATACCATGCTGGTTGCTTTTGTTTTTGCCAAATCTGATTTGTCAAAATCCTTTTATAGGCAGCAGTATTTCTAATGGTCCTAATTCTGCATAGCGTAATGAACAAGAAAGAAATAATCACTATAGTTAACCATTATAAATAGGCATCATGGCCATCATTCAACACTAACACAAACAGCAGTGTTGCTGGCTTTGAAGATGGGTACCCAGGCCTAGCAACCACAATACTAACTAGCAGAATTTCTCTACCCACAGAAAGCTGTTTTTTTTCCAGTCCTGGGTTAAGCCTTAGGCTTCATGTACACGAGCCTACTCTGACCGTCAGCTGCTGGGAAATGAAAATCGCAGGCTAAAAACGTGGACCCGTGGTTTTATCATGTTTTGTATTTTCCGGCAATCAAAACGTTCATATCCTGAACGCGATTCTTTCGTGTTCAGGAGAGGGAGGTTTAACCTCACCTAAACGTGGCAGCTCTTAAACTCTGCTAAAAGCCTACATGTACATGGACACAGGCTTTTATGGAGTTGAGTTTAGGAGCTTTGGCAAAAAAATGCCAAAAGTTCCTAAACTCGAGCTTAGCAGCTGCTCCTGTACAGGAAGCCTAACCGTCAAATCTCACAGTGAAATTCAGTCACATTGAGGTCTTACTTTAGCAGTTGTCAGTCAGGGTAGCAAACAGTGTTGCAAAATAAAGAAGAGGAAATCTACAAATATGAACATTATGGAAATATAGTACAGCAAGCATTTAGACGTTTCTTATAATCAAAAATGACTTTCAGGCAAACATAACGACTGTACTTATGAAAAAACATAATATTGACCAAGTACAGAGGGGCAAAAAAGTATTTAGTCAGCCACCAATTGTGCAAGTTCTCCCACTTAAAAAGATGAGAGGCCTGTAATTGGCATCATAGGTAGACCTCATCTAGGAGAGACAAAATGAGAAAACAAATCCAGACAATCACATTGGCTGATTTGAAATAATTTATTTGCAAATTATGGTGGAAAATAAGTATTTGGTCAATATCAAAAATTCATCACAATACTTTGTTATATATCCTTTGTTGGCAATGACAGAGGTCAAACGTTTCCTGTAAGTCTTCACAAGGTTGGCACACACTGTTGCTGGTATGTTGGCCCATTCCTCCATGCAGATCTCCTCTAGAGCAGTGATGTTTTGGGGCTGTCGCTGGGCAACACGGACTTTCAACTCCCTCCAAAGGTTTTCTATGGGGTTGAGATCTGGAGACTGGCTAGGCCACTCCAGGACCTTGAAATGCTTCTTACGAAGCCACTCCTTCATTGCCCGGGCGGTATGTTTGGGATCATTGTCATGTTGGAAGACCCAGACACATTTCATCTTCAATGCCCTTGCTGATGGAAGGAGGTTTGCACTCAAAATCTCACGATACATGGCCCCATTCAATCTGTCCTGTGCATGGATCAGTCGTCCTGGTCCCTTTGCGGAGAAACAGCCCCAAAGCATGATGTTGCCACCCCCATGCTTCACAGTAGGTATGGTGTTCTTTGGATGCAACTCAGCATTCTCTCTCCTCCAAACACAACGAGTTGTGTTTCTACCAAACAGTTCTATTTTGGTTTCATCTGACCATATGACATTCTCCCAGTCCTCTTCTGGATCATCCAAATGCTCTCTAGCAAACTTCAGATGGGTCCGGACATGTACTGGCTTAAGCAGGGGGGCACATCTGGCACTGCAGGATCTGAGTCCCTGGCGGCGTAGTGTGTTACTGATGGTAGCCTTTGTTACATTGGTCCCAGCTCTCTGCAGGTTATTCACTAGGTCCCCCCGTGTGGTCCTGGGATTTTTGCTCACCGTTCTTGTGATCATTTTTACCCCACGGGGTGAGATCTTGCGTGGAGCCCCAGATCGAGGGAAATTATCAGTGGTCTTGTATGTCTTCGATTTTCTAATTATTGCTCCCACAGTTGATTTGTTCACACCAAGCTGCTTGCCTATTGCAGATTCAGTCTTCCCAGCCTGGTGCAGGTCTACAATTTTGTTTCTGGTGTCCTTCGACAGCTCTTTAGTCTTCACCATAGTGGAGTTTGGAGTGTGACTGTTTGAGGTTGTGGACAGGTGTCTTTTATACGGATAACAAGTTCAAACAGGTGCCATTGATACAGGTAATGAGTGCAGGACAGAGGAGCCTCTTAAAGAAGAAGGTACAGGTCTGAGAACCAGAAATCTTGCTTGTTTGTAGGTGACCAAATACTTATTTTCCACCATAATTTGCAAATAAATTCTTTCCAAATCAGCCAATGTGATTGTCTGGATTTTTTTTCTCATTTTGTCTCTCATAGTTGAGGTTGACCTATGATGCCAATTACAGGCCTCTCTGATCTTTTTAAGTGGGAGAACTTGCACAATTGGTGGTGACTAAATACTTTTTTGCCCCGCTGTATGTGCTGAGTGAAAAGACACTATAGCATCCTTTAAGTTTTGCTTCCTTTTAAAAATCCAACAGATAGATTTTTAGACATACGAAAATTGTATTTCATGTATGCTACTGGAATCTTTACTAGAACCATAGAAAAAAAAATATATAAAAAAATATTTTAATATCCACAATATTGCATCTTGATCTCTTTTCTGTGTACTCTTGCTTGGAAAAAAAAAAATCAGTAATGATTGATTCCCAAGATACGCAATATTACACAAAAAACTGTTAAAATGTGTGAGAAGCAATGCTTTTGTTTTTACAAGAGAATGAGCAAATGTGCAGTGACTGTATAACACTAAATTAAAGCATTGCACTAATACTTGTCCACAAGCACATATTTACGATTAAGAATTTCCAATAAAGCTTGCACAACAGAAATCTGATTCATCCATCAGAGTGGATAATGTAAGCAGATAAATGGGTAAATGCTATTAAAAGATATAAAACATTAATCACACACTTAAAACCCACAGAAGGTAAAATACAACTGGAAAAATAAATATTGGTATACCTTTAAATCTGATATCAATTATATATATTTCACTACGCTATAAAAATGTTTAACACATGTTTACAGTGGTGCATAAATGTTGACCTGTAGCAAAGTCTGTAAAGGTTGCCTGGCAGAATACAGGCAATGCCACTAGAGGAAGCCATCACACCAAAAAAACGAAAAAACAAAACAAAAAAAAAAAAAACACACGCTATATTTATTAGGACAGCCCATATATAAAAAGTTGAACTCCTTTCACAAAAACTCATTTAAATAAATCCACTTTTGTGAGCACCAATTGCCTTTGCAAGCCCATATATTACCTTGTAAAAGTAGCAGTGACATCATCACTGTTGCACAAAGCCTGCAGAGACAGAAAAGATATGGGAAGGAGCCAGCAAACCCACCCGATACAAGCTGCCTGCAGAAAACTAAAGGGATCAGGGCGCCTACAAGACCAATCACACTGCACAATAAGAGGGAGAAGCAGCACCTGGTCTTGATGATGGAATGCTTCTGCTAAGGCAAAGTATTCATGCTGGACTACTGCACAGATCTAGAAGACCTACACAAAGCACACCAAGTTTCAAGTAAGAATAGACACATTTTCAGTATTTAGGCAATACTTGCTTATCCCAGAGTTCAACTCTGTAAACACTGCATCCAAAAATGGAAATGGATAGAGAAAACAATATATTCCAGGCCTTCTCTAGGTTACGAGTGCACTGCTTAGGTTATAGTAATACCCACAAACAGGGTTGTGGATAAGGGGGTACCAGGCCAGCAGGGTCGGTCAGGCAGCTGGGTGAATCAGATATGGGCGTAGGAAGGGTGATCAACATGATGGGGTGCAATTACTGGCACCAAACTCCTGTATGGCTTTCTCTGCAGCAGTTGAAAGCTGGCTACTTCTCTTCCTCCCGCTGGCTTTCAGCTGCTGCAGAGAGGGCCATACAGGGGGATCAGTTAAAGTAATTGCCCCCCCTCCACTCCCGCTGCACCCACCCTTTCCTGTGCACCATACATTTCCCCCTGTTGCCCAGGACCCTCTATGTGCCCCCACCCCCCGTAGCGCTGTTTCCCTCCCCTCCTTCCCACCAGCAGCTGCACACAATAGGATCCTTCAGGATGGGGAGAAGGGTCCAGTACTGTAAGTATGTCACATTTACCAGCCCCTTTCTTTCCGGAATGAACACAATGAGTAACTGGTACTGATAACACCCTGTGTTCATTCATACCTGAAGCACAGTAGACTTTTTTTTTGGGGGGGGGGGGGGGAGGCCTACCAGGTTGGCTGTATGGGGATCTGTGGTTTCTAACAGAAGTCCTGCCCACAAACAGAATCCCTAAGTGCACACGTAGTAATGCACAAATACTACATTTGTGTCCCATGTCTCAGTGTGTGAATTAAAGAAGACCATTTAGTAATAGTGAAACTGTAGCTTGATTTTTTTATTTTGTGATCATAAATTCAAACTTCCAGTGTGTTAGATAACACCCCAGTGAAGTGGAGTCCAGCACAGGCAGGAAAAGTAAATGAGTGTCATGTTTCACATGACTGTCATATGCCTTTAAGTGTTTTCTATATTTTGTCTCTGCTCCTCCCTTTTCTTTGGTTTAGTTAATGCTGTATAGATAGCCCACCCCTTTCCCAGTAATGTATTTCAGCAAGCCTCATGTCTCATGAAGCAGAGCACATTATGATCTTTTGACCTATCAGATGTTCATTGTTGTAAGATTCTCTGAGTTTATGGAATAAACTTCACAAGATCTACAAGATATCATCTCGATTGAGTCACTGACTGTGGTATCCAAATGAGATTGGAGTGATCGCTATCTCATCCCAACTGTAAGTTACAGAGATCACACTTTCAATGCTTAAATTGGAGAGACAGAACAAGGAGATTAAAGCGTTAACTTTCACCTTGGGGCATACGGACAGATACAGCAAGATTGGGGACTGTAGGCCAGATTAGGATAACTCCTACAACCTCTATGCCTCAGTTTTGTAGAGACCGACGTCCCTCAATGGACCCCAAGGAAAGGATTTTATAGGGAGTAAGTACAAAAACTCCTAGTTTTGTTCTCATATTTAGCAACAGAGGAAGTCTTTCCCCTTCAGGAAGTCCAAAAGGAGTCCTATTGAAGAGTGGGCAACACATCAAATTGACAACCCCCCCCCCCCCAAAAAAAAAACAAAAAAAAAACAAAACACAACAACACCACAAAGAAAAGGAGGAGGACTGCCTCCAACTCAAACAGCCACCTCAACAACATTACCCACGCAGTTTGCATCAGAGGAGGCTGCAACTTCCACCAATTAAAAGGTAGAGAAATGTGTGAACAGAAGACCAGTTGGCAGCCTTGCAATTCTGGGAAACTGTTCTTGATGCCGAAAAGCCCAAAAAGCACTCACAGATCTTGTAGAATGTGACAGGAAAGGGTGGAACCTGAACCTTGAGACTATCAAAACTTTGAGGATGGTCTGCGTGAGCCACCTACAGCTGGTGGAGCACAAAGCTAGAACACCCTTTCCTCATCCACACCCTTGTGGATGACAGTAGAGAAAGGAATGTCTCTAATGGGTTCAAATTGGTACGGAGAACCAGATTCAAATCGCACCGAATCACAAGAGAACAAAACATGGGAAATACCCTGTACACTGTATTAACCAAGGATTGAGGCCAACAGCTTCCAAAGCATAAAAGAAAGATTAGAAACTTGTGAAGAGAGGCACATGCTGGTCTAGACCCAGCTGCAGGAAGGAGAAGCTTTAAACATGGCGAAACTCCTGATGTGGAAGCTCCAAGACTCCCACCAAGTGAAGTCTGTCTTCCAATTCCAATGATGGGCTTTGTGAGGAGTAGTCTACCTTTTTTTTTTAACCATAGGGACCACAGACTCAAATGCCCCAGTCCTTCAGAACCTTGGCTTCAACAGCCACGCCATTAAAGATAGCGACCATGAAATGGTTGGGCCAAACCAGAGCAATTACAAAAAAACCAAACGAAAAAAAAAAACTAGAATTCCCTCCATCTACATCCTGTGAAGATGGTAAGAACCTGGGAGCTAGGAGGTCTAAATCAGGTGACCCACACCTGCGACAGAGGTCCTAGAACACCTCGGGGTGTAGGGACCACTTCCTTGGTCCTGGCACTGACAGCTGAGGAAGTCTGCCTGCCAATTGCCTGGGATAGACACGGAGGATGGGGCAGAAACATGAAGTTCTGTCTAGGACAGGATGCAATCTACCTCTTGCTGCATTGAGAATTCTTGTTCCTTTGATGGTTGATGTACGCCATTACTGTGGCTTCATCCAACTGAATCCAGATCAGATAACCAACGTTCTGCCTGAAGTCCCAGGTCCCATGGAAGAAACACTCTGGCATGAGCTGTGATAAAGGACTAGACCAAAATACGCCAAACGATGAGTCAGTTCCAGCGCCAATTTTTGAAAATTTAGGATCCATTTGAGCCCCTAACTTCTGAACATCCAAATCCATATTGTCCAACAGACTGTGCCAACTGTTCCCCCAACAGATCATCATCAAAGTATTCCACAACGGAGATATCATGAGAGCACAGCAGGGTCAATGCTGGTGCCAGCACTGTGGTGAATACCCAAGGTGCAGATAAGAAGCTAAAAAGAGCAAGGCCAAGAACTGGTAGTGAAACTGCTCCAAAGCATAGAAAAAAATTCTGATGCCCTAGAAAAATGACGACATGTAGGTATGCATCCTTGATGCACCAAACCAAACCAAAAAGGCTTCCTGGTGAATGGAGGTGATGACATACCAGATGGATTCCATGCAGATTTTTTGAGCTTGGATTGAAACATTCAGATTTTTAAGATCCAAGATTGGGTGGATGCCCTTGCCAAGGTTGGCGTAAAATCCTTGAAACAGTTCTAATCACAGGGCCTGGGGCAAATGACACCTTGGTCCAGAAGACGCACAAGGGATTGATGGAGATCTGGTTATCTATACGGTGACACAGGTGGATGATGTGAAAACCAAGTAGGGGGCAGCCAGTGAAACTCCAGTTTGTAGCAAGCTGTCCAAGTGTCTGCAAAGGTTAAACATTTCTCACTCTGGAAAGTGGGGGCACACCTTGATGCCAAAGGCGGCTTGTCTGAGAATATGACAGACTTTAAGCCCCAGATCTTGCGGGTGGACTGGGAGTCAAGCTTGGGGCAGGTTTCGCCATAAAGGGCGCAGAAGTGGCAAAATGAAAGGGACATTTTGTAACAAATAAAGAGAGAAGACTTAAAAGGCGGTTCCCTAGGCTTTGTTAGCTGAGGAAGATGGGTGCTCTTGTCATCAACAATGTCCTTGATTATGGCATCAAGAGTAGATCTCAAGAGACATCCCCCCTCAAAGCCCACATACATCAGACACTCGATCTTGATCATGGGTTCCATAGTCTGACAGACATGTGGAAGAGATAAGCCAGGAGAACTTCAGCAGACCATTACAACTGAAGTATAAAACTACAGCCATTTAATTCATGTGTTCTATAGTCAAGAGATTAACTGCAGCAATGTAAGATCTCCTAAGAGATTTTGACCAGTCAGCCATGGTTTGGCACAGCCAAAATGAGGTACCAAATATAGTCTGCCAGCAAGAACAGAGTTCCAACTGAAAGTCCTTAAAGACAGGCGTATCCTCCACTGGTATGGGTAGTCGCACTATTAAGATGGAACACCTCTCAATCAACAGTAGCAGTAGACCGTTCTTGTATGAATCTTCCCCAAATAGGTACGAGGCTAATGAGTTCTTTGGGAAAGGAACCCGTTTGTCAGGGTAGAGAAAGAAATGGAACAGTGGGTGCGAGGGCTGCCAAGAAAATCATAGCTTCAGATCTGCATACTTATTTTAGGTAAGTGCCTCAAATACTGAAACAAGAGGTCTGTATAACAGCCAAGCAACTAATATTTGTAGATGTCAGAATTAGCAGCTCCACGTTTTTCTCTTGAGAGGTTTTCTTTAAGTTACCTATTAGTTCTAGGGCCTATGCACATTTTTTTGTTTGTCTCAGAATTTTCTCCCCATGCATATCAATGAAAATGCATAATGAGCTTTAAGCAGCTTAGAAGATCAAAAAGAGGCCAGGCATACCTATGAAAAAGCTCTGTATTATCTAAAATGTGTTTCAAATGCAAACGGACACCTGGAAGTAGGCCTTTGGGTCCATTTATATCTATTCAGTCCATTGCGGCACATTACTACACTCAAGATAGCCAAATCACATGCACTAAAAACAGACAGATTAATAGACATGCTGAATTTATATCAACAAACCACATGGTACATGTATTGTGAATCAGCACTACTTTGCTGTATGTTAGGGTGTCACTGTCAATATGGCACCACAATGTAGATAGAAGTGTGCATTGACATATTGCAGTTTCAGCATGCAGATTCAGACTACTGTATTGCATTTAGGCAACCCATTAATTTTCAATGAGCGGTCAACACTTCAGAAAGCAGGTTTTAATTGACAGCAACCATTTTTGATGCGCACTGCACTGTGCAAAATGGTTCACATTATTTCAAAATGGTGTGCGTGAGTACTGGTGCCCTGGACACGTGTCATTTAAAATAAATGGCACCACACTTCATTTTATATGATATGATAATGCAAAGTAAAACACATTACAACAGGCAGACATGAATAGAGCCGACGACTTCAGTCCTGTCTTGCTTTGACTGCGGATAGAAATGTAGAAAGGATGCCCTAAAAGAGACATAGCTAAGAACAAGGGTAATAACCGAATGAAAACATTTTAAAAAGTAGTCATTTTGTTAAATATATATCACAAAAATGTCATTACTTGCATTAAACTGTCAGATGAATTTAGATACATTAAAAGGGGAAAGGTTTTATTTCCAGTCAGGCCTTCCATGTCCAGAATGGAGTGAAAGCAGTCCACATAGTTCTTAAACTGAGCAATGTTCCACTGTACAAGCAATAGCATGGAGTCTGGTTTTATCCAAGACTTGGGTGTGCAACGTGTTGTATGTGGCTTTCAGTTTACAAGAAACCCTTCAGTTTTATTAAAAGTCAACTTACAAGATGTCCTGTATTATAGCAATCATGTATTCTTAATTTAATGAATAAATCCTTTGCCATTTTAAATAGCAGTCACCAAATGTGTTGGTCTTGTAGGCATGACAATTGTACTTCGATCGTAGCCGGAATTTCTGAGAATCCAAATGCTCTGAAACTAGTAAGCTTTATTCAGAAACATTAAAATCTAGGATTGAAAACTCTGTATTTTGGATGGGTGGCGATGAATGTAAACAAAAACATTCAGCTATTTAACTTGTCATTTATCACAGTTCCATAGGTTACACAAAAATATTGATTAAAGCTGAACTCCAGGGAAATCACTAAATACATAGATGAAAATACACACATGGGGGCTGTTAACCTGCAAAATTAATTCAATTTCAGCCTATTCAATCCTAACCCTCGCCCATCCTCTGAAACCTCTATCTCCTACTCCTTGAAAACATATCTCTTGAGGGAAGCCTATGCTGTCTCTATCCAGCAACTGAACTTTTTGTTCTTTGTCAACTCATACTGCTTCCCTTTATGTGCTGCGCAAAACCGGTTGACACTATACAAGTCCTGTATAAGAAAAATAATTTGCAGAGCTCTGCGGCACTGCACTGCCCTATCTGGCTGATTTTTCTCTGCTGCAGTATATTAACAAGTACAGGTCTCCTTCCCTCCAACACCCTGTGACTGGACAGTGAATGGAGAAGCAGCAAATGGATGAGCTTATCTTTCTGCTCTCTGCTACGATCAGCTTGCTTCTTGCACTGCAGCACAGCTTCTGCTGCTTCTCCTTGAACTATGTTGTATAGTGACTGCAAGGCTGAAACCAAGTTAAATTTAGGTACTTGCACAGCTGTTTAAAAAACAAAACAAAAACATTTAAACCGCTCCGTCTGCCCTATAGCAGAAGTACTGCTACAGAGCAGCACAGGTGCACAAAATCACAGCCATTTGCGGCTGTCAATCACCAGGTCCCGGCCGGTGATTGCTCGCTGGCACCTGGTGATTGCCGAGCATCTTCAATGGGGGGGGGGGGGGGAAGAACTTGGTAAATAAAATAGTTCTCTCCACAGTCAGCTCCTGCACAGGGCTTTAACAGCACAGTTAACCCTTTAATCGCCCCACATGTTAACCCCTTCCTGCTCAGTGCCATTAGTAGTGTCAGTGCTTTTTATTAGCACTGATCACTGTATTGGTGTCACTGGGGATGTCAGGGGCACCAAGTAAGTTCCCCCCCCAGTGTCAGAATGGCCGCCACAGTCCCGCTATAAGTCACTGATCACCATCACTAGAATAAAAAAAATATCCCAGTATATATACCGCCATTTGTAAACGCTATAACCTCAAGTAAACCAATAAATTCAGACGTCTTGGGATTTTTTTTTAAGCAAAGATGTAGCAGAATACATTTTGGCCTAAATTTGATTTGTTAAGGTTTTTTTTACTGGACATGTTTAATAGCAAAAGTCAAAAACACTTTTTTTTTCCCCTCAAACTTGTCGGCCTTTTGTTTTTTTTAATAGCATAAAAAATAAAAACACGCACGTGATCATATACCAGTGAAAGAAAGCTCTATTCGTGGGGGGGGGGGGGAAAGGATGTAAATTTAATTTGGGTGCAGCGTTGCATGACCGTGCAATTGTCAAAGTAATGCAGCGCCATAATGCAAAAAATGGCCTGGTCAGGAAGGGGGGGGGGGGGGGGAATACTCAGGAGGGCAAGTGGATAAGGATGTATTCATGAATATATAAAGGCACATTCATTTATCCTTTGTATATTCCTGGAGTTTAGCTTTAGGCCCCTTTCACATGGGGTGGATTCAGTTATAAGCAGCAAAGGATCTGTCCAATGATCTCCTGTGGAGCAGAGCAGGGCAGGCGGATGACAGGTCTGTGTCTGCTCAGTTATGCAGAGTGGACAGACATGGCTTGCTCTGCTCTATGGAATGGCGGGTGTAAAGAGACAGGCTGTTTACACTCAACTGCCCTCTGGTCCGCCTAGACAGAGAGGGATGGCTCCCACGGTTTGTTTGTTTTTTTTTTTTTTTAAACTGACTGGAACAGATTGGGAGGTAGGCAGGTCTAAGACACAAGTCCTATTACACCCGCCTGTCCATAGGGATACATAGACCATCCGATCAGGTCTGCCTGAAAAACTGAAGAGACAGACCTGATTGGATAGCCTGTGTGAGAGGGGCCTTACTCTCAATTTTTATGTATGGTTATTTTGATGATGATTTTCTAAATTGAAAGCCTAAGGCCCAGTACATATGAGATCTTTTAGCCAACCCTAGTTGGCGGAGCATTACATTCAGTAAGAATTTACACATCATGCAAAAGCTAGCTTGAAGGCCTTTAAAGGAAAGCAGTAGTGTGAAAATATGGAGGCTGCCTAAGTCAGTCAATGACCCCCGAAAATTCTGGATTCCTGCCTGCCATGTTGTTCCAATGGTTTGAGTTAGCGGTGCACCGAAATGAAAATTCTGGTGCCGAAACGGATACTGAAAATTCAGAATGCATATGGCCAAAAACCAAACCATTTGCATACGTGGGGGTGGGGAGGGTCCAATTTTTTATATTTTTTCTACTTTCATGTATATTTTTACTTATTCATTTTTTTTAGCATGATTTTATTGCTATCACATAGGGGACCAATAGTCCCCTATATGACAGCATATGAGTGACAGGCCATATTTGTAAGGGGGAGGAGGTGGAGGGAAGTATGTGCAAGGAGGGGGCACGAGAGGAGCAGTGTATACAGAGAGGCTCCCCCACTGGCTGTCACTATGTTAGTGCCGGTTTTTAAATGCAATTGCCGGCTTTTTTTTCCCTTCACTATAGCTCAGAGAATGAGCTGTCACTTTCCCAGGAGCTAAAGGAAACTTTGTTTCCTTTAGCCCTGGAAAGTGACAGCTCATTCTCTGAGCTATAGTGAAAGAAAAAAAAAAAAAGCCTGCAATTGCATTTAGAAACAATGCCATTTTTTAAATGTAATTACCGACTTTTTTTTTTCTTCACTATAGCTCACAAGAAACAAAGGGGTGGGGTCACCCAATGACATTACCCAGTGACCCTGCCCCTTATTTTCCTTTAGCTCCAGGGAAAGTGACAGCTCATTCTCTGAGCTATAGTGAAGGAAAAAAGTCGGTAATTACATTTAAAAACTGGCACTGACATATAAGGGTTTATTTACTAAAGCTGGAGAGAGCAAAATCAGGCTCACTTCTGCATGGAAACTAATCAGCTTCTAAACTCAGCTTGTTCAATTAAGCATTGACAATACAACATGGAAGTCGATTGGTTTCTATGTAGCATTAAGCCTGATTTTGCACTCTCCAACTTTAGTAAATAAACCCCATAGTGACAGCCAGTCACTGTATACACTGCCACCCCCCCCCCCCCTCACATCTGCAATACACAGTCCCCTGTATCGGCTAAATTTTTCCAATTGGCAAAATGCCGATAGGGCTATTTTCAGCCGATATGTTTAGGTGGCCCTAGTTTCAGTACTTTCTTAGTCACTGACCTAGAATTAGTATGCATATTAAACATTCTAACTTTAATTCTAATTTTGTAATCTGCAAGCTTGTTTTGAGTTCGTAACTCAGAAAGCAATAAACCAAAGAGCAAATCAGGCAACAATTGTTCTTCTGAGTTTGTAAGGGTTAGCAGCTCGAATTCTCTCAGTTCTTTAAGAACCATTTAATTCCATTATGGGAAGGCATTTTAAGTACAGATCCGAATAGCTACTAGTAGTTACAGTTCGACAAACTGAACTTGTTATGCTAATGCTAAAGATGTTTCTCTACTGCTACAAGTAGGTTCTTCAATTCTGTCACTGTCAGGAACGTACCCCAACAATTATAGCCAAAACAGGTAACTCGTGGGATGTGTCAAAGCAGATGCCGATTGTCCAAAAAAGACAGGTGTAAAAGTTTGTGAAACTTCTAGTTACACAACTCAATCACCATAATTCGGGGATGAGTGTGAAGTGTTTAAACCACATGGGTGAAGATGTGAATTGCTGTCAAATTATGGAGATAGAGAAGTTTAACCACTTGCGCTTCAGAAGATTTTACCACCTTCACGACCAGGCTATTTTTTGCTATTCGGCACTGCGTTACTTTAACTGGCAATTGCGTGGTCATGCAACACTGTGCCCAGATGAAATTTTTATCTTTTTTTTCACACAAATAGAGCTTTCGTTTTGGCCAAAATGTATTTTTTATTAAAAAAATCCCAAATAAGTGAATTTTAATTGGCTTGCATGAAAGTTATAGCAGCTACAAACATTTTTTTTTTACATTATACTTCTAATGGCGGTGATCAGTGACTTATAACAGAAATGCGATACTGCGGCAGGCAGACACTGACATCACCAGTGACACTTATACAGTGATACTATACACAGTCACTGTACTAATGACATTGGCTGGGAAGGGGTTCACATCTAGGGCAATCAAGGGGTTAAATGTGCCTGTGTGCGGCTTTTACTAGCTGATCTCAGTTTCTCATGCCGGTTTTGCAGACACAAGAAACTTACAGATCGCTCCCTTAGTTCAGAGCTGTGTTTATCAACACAGAGCTCTGGGCTGTGATTGCACACAGCCAGTCAGCAGGTCCTGAGTGAATCAATGACCGGGGCTTGCTGTGCGCAATCACAGCAGGTACTGGGCAGTGGGTGCACCCCCTAAAACCGGAAGTAGGCAGCGACGTACCAGTATGTCCATTTTGCCTACAGGCACTGAAAATCCGCAGTACAGGGCGGGAAGTGGTTAACCAACATTATATAAAAAGGTAGAACTGAAAAAGGTATTTGGAGAAGTAGTGAAATGTCTTATAACGTTACAGAACTAGTCCAGCTGAAGGTTCATAAGGAATTTGGTTTTTCTTCAATCACAGATGGATGGTATGGTCGAAGCACATTTATTTCTGCAAAACCATCCCTGGTTACTGTTAGTCCAGTCGTATATAGCACAACTTTCAATGGCAAATAAAAACATGAATTCTTGTGTTTTGTAGGACTAAACAAGTGCTTGAAAACTAAAAAAAAATTGCACGTTTCAGAGATTTTGTGGATTTTCCAAATTATTTCAAAATCTTATTTGATCAATTATAGCAGGACATTTACATTATGAGAGAAGCAACTGGTTTCTGGTTGAAGTAACTCAAAAAAACACATGCTAGTTTTAGGGCAGAAACTTATTTGCTTTGTGTTTTTGAACCTGAGCATTTTTTGTGCAGTGCTCAAATACACCAAGGTGAACCAAAAAAGTGCTTGTGAACACACACAAATTAGGGTGCGTCATGGTCCCCTTTCTGGCCTTCAAGCGTGCAAAGCTGCTGACGGGACAAAGGTAAACGCAGGGCCACCTAGCCAAAAGGCCCGGACGATTCCCATCTCCTAATCAGCCAAGGCTAACCAATGGGTACTGGGTGTGGGGCCCTCCTTAACAGAGACCCCCCCCCCGCAAGGAAGGAAACTGATGGTCACACATCCTGTCCCTAGACTTCAGGGTAGGCATGAAGACCCACACCCTACCATCCTGTGAGTGAAAGGAAAAACCCCACATATAAAAGTGCAGTGCGACACATGAAGAGTGTACACATAAAAAATATAAAAATGCTAATGACCTAGCCCATAAGGTGATATGCATTAAAAAAGAAAAAACAGGAGGTGATGTGGCCAACTGCACATATTCACTGTGGGGTTCCAAACCCTTAGTGATACTAATAGCAGCCCCAGGGGGCACTCTGCCTCCCTGAGAAGACAATACACCATTGATCAAAACAGGAGGAACTGGGCCCCTTGGAATCCCCCACAGTAGGGAAGTACTACTGACCCCCACCTTACATGGTGGGTGCTTGATTCAGATTCCTTCCCATGAGAAAGACCCTTCAGGACCCCAATCATACCCGTAGGGATACTACACAGCCAGCCCAGTCCGAAGAGAACGACGGCAGAGCAACCCTACTGGACACTGATATGAATAGATACAGATCCTACATTTGATCCTAGTCAAGTCAGAGAAGAGACTTATTTGCAGATTCATAAGCCAAATCAATAGACTGGGTGAATGGCTGCAGACCATCACGGTCTTCCCACACATTTGTCTACTTTAATGGCAGATTCCCTATAAAATTGATCTACTTCTTTGCATTACAAATAGAAGGCTTGCCTTAAGTGCTAGTTTACACAAGCATTCATTTCCAAACACCAGCCTGAGGAGTGTAACATTCCACAAGCTTTCCAAAAGTGGTAAAGAGCCCCTATTACACATTTCAACTCCAGTTTGGGAGTGTTAGATGCAGATCCTAAAGAACTATTTTGGGTAACAAGCGAAAGCTCAGTAAGTTACTAATACTATCCAGCAAATGCTGCAATAGTGCTGAAGTCGAATGATGGAGGAGATCAGCTCTCCTTTTTATGCAGTTTGAAGATTTAACTTTTTTTTCTCTTTTTACCAAAGTGCTTTAGTGCCTTATTTAAAGTGATTTTTAAGGCTCAATTTTTATTTTTTTTTTAAAAGCTAAATTACATTCCATACTTTCCTGCTGTGTACAGTAGTTTTGCACAAAGCAGCCCTGATCCTCCACTTTTTGGGATCCCCCGCTGGCACTCATGGCTCCTCCCCCCTGCTGAGTGCATGCTTGCTCCTGAGCCAGTTTTATTTGTCCATATGATACATACAGTATGGCTCGGCCCCCCTGCTCCCTCCTCACTGGCTGTGACTGATCGCAGCAGGAGTGTGAGCCACTGAGGGTAGAGAGTCGACAGAGAACTCTGCTCTCATGCACATCGCTGGATCAACATCAGGTAAGTATAAGGAGAGGCTGGGGTTTGCAGGGGAGGGCTGGGTGAGAGGGCGCTTCTTGCAGGTTTTTTACCTTAATGCTTACAGTGAAGGAAATAAATATTTGATCCCCTGCTGATTTTGAATGTTTGCTCACTCACAAAGAAATGATTGGTCTAAAAAGCAAATGGTAGCTGTATTGTAACAGAATAGCAACAAAAAATTAAAGAGAAATGCATGTCTAACAAATTATGCACCGATTTGTATGTTCATGAGGGAAATAAGTATTTGATCCCCTATCATTCAGCAGGATTTCTGGCTACCAGGTGTCTTTCACACAGGTAGCAAGCTGAGATTAGAAGCAGTCTCTTAAAGGGAGTGCTGCTAATCTCATTTTGTTACCTGTGTAAAAGACACCTGTCCACAGGAGCAATCAGATTCCAAACTCTCCACCATGGCAAAGACTAAAGAGCTGTCCAAGGATGTCAGGGACTAGATTGTAGACCTACACAAGGCTGGACTGGGCTACCAAACTATCACCAAGCAGCTTGGTGAGAAGTTGACAACAGTTGGTGCAATCATTCGCAAATGGAAGAAACACAAAACTACTGAGTCTCCCTAGGTCTGGTGCAGCATAGAATATGTCACCTGGTGGAGTGTCAATGATCATGAAAACAGTGAGGAATCATCCCAGAACTACACGTGAGGATCTTGTCAATGATCTCCAGGCAGCTGGGACCACAGTCACCAAGAAAACAATTGGTAACACACTACGCAGACAAGGACTGAAATCCTGCAGTGCCCGCAACGTCCCTCTGCTCAAGAAAGCACATGTCCAGGCCTGTCTGAAGTTTACCACTGAACATCTGAATGGTGCAAAGGAGGACTGGTTGAAAGTGTTGTGGTCAGATGAGACCAAAATCGAGCTCTTTGGCATCAACTCAACTCGCCGTGTTTGGAGGAGGAGGAATGCTGCTTATGACCCCAAGAACACCATCCCAACTATCAAACATGGTGGTGGAAACATTCTGCTTTGGGGGTGTTTTTCTTCTAAGGGGACAGGACAACTGCACCACATCAAAGGGACGATGGACGGGGCAATGTACCATCAAATCTTGGGTGAGAACCTTCTTCTCTCAGCCAGGGCATTGAAAATGGGTCGATTGAAAATCTGTGGAGGGAGCTGAAAGTTCGAGTTGCCAAAATGTCAGCCACCAAACCTTAATGACTTGGAGAGGATCTGCGAAGAGGAGTGGGCCAAAATCCCTCGAGATGTGTGTAAATCTGGTGGCCATCTACAGGAAATGTCTGACCTCTGAGGGATTTGCTACCAAGTACTAAGTCATGTTTTGTGAAGGGGATCAAATACTTTTTCCCCTCATGAACATGCAAATCAGTGCATAATTTGTTAGACATGCATTTCTTTTGATTTTTTTGTTAATATTCTGTCTGTGTTACAATACACCTACCATTCAACTTTTAGACTGATCATTTCTTTGTGATTGGGCAAACATTCAAAATCAGCAGGGATCAAATACTTATTTCCTTCACTGTACATAGATTAGGATTCAATTTTTAAAACTATATACAACTGTGAAAGTTTCTAGATTTTTGCATGAATGGCTCCCAAAATGTCTGTTCTTCATTGAAGAGATCTGAAGACAGTTTACTTAAACACAACCACAACATTTTACATTGCCATATCTTTATTGAACAAGTGAATCCAAATCATTAATGAAAACATAAAACAACCTAGGATGATTAAGATATGAGCTGCCCTACAAATAGAAAAACAAAAATACTACTCAATAATGAAGTCTTGACTTGCAATGTGGTCAAACAAAAATGATTTAAGAGGCCCCTTGTAAAATATTCATTATAACGCATGAGAATAAGGGTTATAAAAGGCTTCCAAGCGGTGCTCATGAAAGATTACCACAAATGAACATAATTGCCAAGTTAAAACTTGTTAGTTCATGTAGACTGTGTTCTATTTTAGAAGCCACAAAACACTGAACATCTAAATCAAAAGGTCAGTGGTTGAACTTGAACTTTATTTGACTCAACTATACTATCCCAGCTGTGAAGCATTGTGAAGGTTGTAGGGGCTGCCATAGGGCCTGACACCCAATCAATAAAGGAGTTGCAAATTTAGGGCTGTATCATGAAATTTTACAGCACAATGCCAAGGTGTCCCTTTAAAGCGTAGAAGGAAAAAAAAAAAAAAAAAAAAAAAAAAAAAAAGGAACAATAAAGTTGGAATGTACACCAAAAAAAATTGTATTTGATTAAAAACTATCAGTCTTGATGCCTATTCTACTCAAATGCTCTAGCACAGGGGTGGGCAACTGTGGCCCTCCAGCTGTTGTAGAACTACAAGTCCCATGAGGCATTGCAAAACTGAGTTACAAGCATGACTCCCAAAGGCATGATGGGACTTGTAGTTCACCAACAGCTGGAGGGCCACAGTTGCCCACCCCTGCTCTAGCATGATCTGAAGGCATTTCAGTCACAGGTTTGGATACAGGAATAGGACAAAACACTTCCCATATACCACTGACAAGGTGCTGCAAAATTTTAAGGTTTTATTGAATTTTCCACTAATCACATTGTTTTTTAAAAAGCTTTTGAACTTATAAAATATAGCAGTGTTAACATTGAGTTTATTGATTTAACTTCTAGGAGCCATGCATGCAGAAATTGCCCAGCAGTTAGATAAAAAAAAAATAATAAAAAAATAAATAGTTGTATCTGCACCTTTATCGCAGTTGCTAGAATGCTGGGCAGTCCAGAGTGTTCAGCTAGAAATCATCTTTAACAGATTTGGAAAAGATGGCTATTAGGAATGATGATTTCAAGTAACCAATGCTAACCTACCTCATTCTATTGTATGGTTTATACCAATCTCTCACAAAGCAAAAATACCCTTGTAAGTAGGGTCAAATATTCTATAATGATTTCAAAACACAGTAAAAGCTTAAGCTATTTGACTTTACAGTTATACCTTGTGGAGTTAAAACAGCAGCTTTTATCAGATTATATAGGAATGCCATCGCCTAGAAGAATCAAGTAGCAGATTCTTGATAGAAATGTTATTGTTGCAAAATCCAGCAAGTGATCCACATGCAAGGCTGGCCTTAGACTGAGCAAATTTCTTCCCTGCAACCATGGGTTGCAGGAAAGAAATTCTAATTTCCCCCCTCAGACTGTTGACAGGCGATTCTCTCCCGCAGAGCTATTGTGTTCTCTTGCTGGGGAAGCCATTCCCACCATCAGAACACAGTGATTATTGCCTGTGGCTATAATAGCCGCTAGCAATAATCGCATATACAGTCCGACGGGCTGGTTGTACCCAGGTTGATCAATCGATCAACTTGGGTACATTGAGCCTGCCCATACATGGTTTGAATCTCAGCCGGTACCTGCTCAACAGTCTGTAGCCAGTTCATCTATGGCTGGCTTAAGCACAGCAGACATCCCAGCTCACCATACTCAGGGAACTATCGATTTGTCCATTTGTATATGAATAAGTGGCTAAATGATTGTAAATCAGCTTGCCATTCTACAACTCCAAAAAAGTTGGGATGCTGTGTAAAATCTACATGAAAACAGAATGCAATGATCTGGAAATCTCCGTAACCCAGATTTTATTCACAATAGAAAACTGATCAAAAAAAAGTTTAAACTGAGACACTGTACCATTTTAATAAAAAAAAAAAAAGAACAAAGCAAAAAGGTCATTTTGAAATTGGTGGCAGCAACACTTCTCAAAAAAGTTTGGACAGGACAAGAAAAAGCTGGCAGAGTAAGTGGTGCCATCATGGATTTGCTGGAGGAACATTTTGCAACTAGTTAGGTTAATTGGCAACAGGTCAGTAACATGATTAGATCTAAAAAAAGGGCATCTTAGAGTCACAGTGTCTCAGAGGTTCCCCAATCTGAAAAGCTGCATCAAAAAATTGAATGTTAGAATAACGTTCCTCAATGTAAAACTGAAAAGCCTTAAATCTACAGTACATAATGTCATCAAATCTGAACGCAAGGGACAAGGAAGAAATGCAATATTGGATGCCCGTGATCTTTTTGGCCCCCAGTTGGCACTGCATTAAAAACAGGCATAATTCTGTGATGGATATCACTGCATGTGCTCAAGAATACCTAAAAAAAAAAAAAAAAAAAATAATATCACTGTCTGAACACAGTTCGTAGTGCCATCCAAAAATGCAAGTTAAAGCTTTATCATGCAGAACAAGTCATATCTAAACATGATCCAAAAATGTAGCCATCTTCTCTGGGCCAAAGCTCATTTAAAATGGTCTGTTGCAAAGTGGATACCGTATTTTTCGCCGTATAAGACGCACTTTTTCTTCCCCAAAACTGGGGGGGAAATGTCAGTGCGTCTTATGGGGCGAATATGGAGCAGCCGGTCCGGTATTTCCACTACGGCCATGTCAGAATACCGGGCCTGCAGCGGGACCTTACCTGTTCCTCTATCCAGCGGCGTGCTGTCTTCCGGCTTCTGTAGTGTGGGCACTGGGCATGACAGCCGGGTGCCCAGTGCGCATGCGCAAGAAGCGGTGCTTTTTGTGAATGGTAAGGCGGTACATGGGACACATAACAGATCCCAGAAGCCGCCGGACCAATCACAAAGCGCAAGTGCTTCTCGCTCATGCGCACTGGGCACCCGGCTGTCATGCCGAGCGCCATTACAGAAGCCGGGAAGACAGCGCGCGGCTGGATCGAGAAACAGGTAAGATCAAACAAAAACTCTGCGGAAGTAAGAGAGGGTACCTGTCAAATTCAGGTACCCGCTCCCCACCTCCCCAAAGGTCAGCAGTCATCTGTACTGTCCGCAGTCTCTGGTCATCCCTGTGCTGTCCGCAGTCTCTGGTCATCCCTGTGCTGTCCGCAGTCTCTGGTCATCTCCTGTACTGTGTCTGCAGTCCATTAGTTCCGAATTTTTTTTTCCGGTTTTCTGCCTCTAAAACCTAGGTGCGTCTTATGGTCAGGTGCATCTTATACGGCGAAAAATACGGTAACTATTCTGTGGTCAGGCGAATCAAAAATTGACACTTTTTGTCAATCATGGGCACCCTGTTCTCTAGACTAAAGAGAAGGGCCTTCCGGCTTATCAGTGCCGCGTTCAAAAGACTGCTTCTCTGATAGTATGAGGGGGCATTAGTGTGTATGAAATGGGCAGCTTGCACATCTGGAAAAGCACTAATCAATACGGAAAGATATATCCAGGTTTTAGAGAAGCATATGCTCCCATTCAGATGACTTTTTCAGGGAAGGCCTTGCATATTTCAGTAGGGCAAAGCTAAACTGCATCTCAGACAACAGCATGGCTTCGTAGTAGAAGAGTCTGGGTGATTTACTGGCCTGCCTGCAGTCCAGACCTTTCACCAACTGAAAATATTTGGCTCATCTTGAAATGAAATATATGACAGACTACCCATGACTGTTGAGCAGTTAGAATACTATATCAGGTAAGAATGGGAGAACGTTCCTTCCCCAAAACGCCAGCAACTGGTCTCCTCAATTCCCAGACATTTAGAGGGCTGTTAAAAGACAAGCGGATGCTACACCGTGGTAAATCACGCCCCTGTCCAAACTTGGAAGACATGTTGCTGTCAATTTCAAAATTCCTTTTTTTTTTTTTTTTTTTATTAAAAGGGTACATTTTCTCCGTTTCAAAATTTGATGTTTTCTCTTTTGTATTGGGAAGCTGCAAATCATTGAATTCGGTTATATAGATTTTACACAGCGCTCTAAATTTTTTGGAATTGTATAAACTACAGCTACCATTATATTTAGAAGTATACTCATATGGTCAATTCTGAGATCAATTAAAACATTTAAAGGATAAGTTGACCATTTAAGAAAAAAATATAAATGCTCATATTTGTCCAAGAAACAATGTGCATTATTTTTTCCTGTACGAGTCTAGAAAGCATTGCACCTATGATCAGCGGATCAGGGGTGCAATCTCAGGCTTCTGCACACAAGCCCTGATGCTGTCTGCCCCCACCTTCATATGGGATGTCTGTTAAAAACTGCAGGGCTTGTCAATGTACTACTACGAGAGCACTCATCAGTGCCTTTGCATTTCATTCAGAACTACAAGCCATTAGACATGGTGGATGGCAGTAGTTGTAGTTCATTCATTCACAGGGAACTGGATTCATAACATGGCTGTGTTAGGTGAGCCCCAAAATGGCCAGGCTGTTTTTAAATTGTGACAGCGGGTGCGGGGAAAAAGCTTCCCCGCCCACTAGCACACCAGGGATCGGGGGGGTGGCCTGAGCTGGTGGCAGGAGCTGAACATGTTACATATTCTAAAGGTGAACTTAGCCCTTAAATTGGGATGATAAAACAAGCAGCAATTGAATCCACCAGTCTTTCATCCCTGCCATCAATCAGGTAAGATATTGGTCAGCAAATGCCAAAGTTGACAAGAGAGGGGGGGTTAAAGGGCTCCATAGGCACTAAAAGACCGTTGCCCAATTTTAAAGATACCTACAGAGTGCAGCAGGCACCATCATCCAACATGCTTGGATGGAGGGAGTTATTTGCCATATAGTGCCTTGAAAAAGTATTCACGCCCCTTGCAATTTTCCACATTTTGTCATGTTACAACCAAAAATGGAAATGTATTTTATTGGAATTGTATGCGATAGACCAACACAAAGTGGCACAATAAGTGGAAGGAAAATGAGAAAATGGTTTTCCAAATAAATATCTGAAAAGTGTGGCATGCATTTGTATTCAGCCCTCTTTAAACAGAGTCCACCTGTGTGTAATCTAATCTCATAAATACAGCTGTTCTGTGAAGCCCTCAGGTTTGTTAGAGAACATTGGTGAACAAACAGCATCATGAAGGCCAAGGAACACATCAGGCAGGTCAGGGATAAAGTTGTGGATTAGTTTAAAGCAGGGTTAGGATATATATATATATATATATATATAGATATATATAGATATATATATATGAACATCTCGTGGAGCATTGTTCAATCCACAGTTTGAAAATGGAAAGTATGGCAAAACTGCAAACCTACCAAGACATAGCCGTCTACCTAAACTGACAGGCTGGGCAAGGAAAGCATTAATCAGAGAAGCAGCCAAGAGGACCATGGTAACTCTGGAGGAGCTGCAGAGATCCACAGCTCAGGTGGGAGAATCTGTCCACAGGACAACTATTAGTTGCACTCCACATATCTGGCCTTTATGGAAGAGCGACTAGAAGAAAGCCATTGTTCACGAAAAAGCCATAAGAAGTTCCACTTGCAGTTTGCAAGAAGCCATGTGCAGGACACAAACGTAGACGGTGCTCTGGTCATATGAGACCAAATTTAAACTTTTTGGCCTAAAAGCAAAACATTATGTGGGATGGAAAACTAACACTGCCCATTACCCTGAACACACTATCCCCACCGTGAAACATGGTGGTGGTAGCATCATGTTGTGGGGATGCTTTTCTTCAGCAGGGACAGGGAAGCTGGTCAGTTGATGGGAAGATGGATGAATATAAGGCAAACTTAGATGAAAACCTGTTAGGAGTCTGCAAAAGTCTTGAGACTGGGGCGGAGTTTCCCCTTGCAGCAAGACTACGACCCTGAACATACAGCCAGAGCTACAATGGAATGGTTTAGATCAAAGCATATTCATGTTGGAATGGCCCAGTCACCAGTCCAGACCTAAATCCAATTGAAAAGCTGTGGCAAGACTTGAAAATTGCTGTTCACAGACGCTCTCCACCCAATCTGACAGCTTGCGCAATTTTGCAAAGAATGGGCACAAATGTCCCTCTCTAGCTGTGCAAAGCTGGTAGAGACATCCCCAAAAAGACTTGCAGCTGTAATTGCAGCAAAAGGGGGGTTGTACAAAGTATTGACTCCGGGGGGCTGAATACAAATGCATGCCACACTTCAGAGATTTGTAAAAAATTTTGAAACCCATTTATCATTTTCCTTCCACTTCACAATTATGTGCCACTTTGTGTTGGTCAATCACATCAAATCTCAATTTGGAACATGACAAAATGTAGAAAATTTCAGGGGGTATGAATACTTTTTTTTTTTTTATAAAGCACTGTATACCAAGATAGGCCTAGTAAACCAAGGAACCTGGAATGCTGGAATGTAAAGCAGGATATGGGCATAAACATTTGGAATCTTAAAGAGTTAAAATTTGTTTTTCTGAAGTTGCTGGTTAAAGCTGGCCATAGACTGTGCAATTTTCTTTCCTGCAACACAGTGTTGATGGGTGAATCCCTCCTACTGAGCCACTGTGTTCTTCCAGTGGGGTGGGGGGACAGTGATTACTGCTTGCTGCTAAAATAGCTACTAGCAATAATTGTATGTAAAAGCTGACAGACTGGTTGAACCCAAGTTGATCAATCAACTTGGGTACGCTGAGCTTGTCCATATATGGTTCGAATCTTGGCCAGTCGCTGCTGAACCGGCCAAGATTCAAACGGTCTATGGATGGCTTTAGCAGCTAAAACAAGAGCCAAAACAGATCTTGTCTGCATTTCAGATTCTAAATGTTCAAAAATATTTCCCTTATTTGACGAGATCTTCCTTCCCAGTCCAGCATTGTTGAGCCCTGAGGAGAAGCGGACCCTTGGAACCCTTAAAACAAATTAGCGGTTTATACATAGTGAATGTTATGAATAATCCTCTTCTGGACTGTCACCCATTTTTGGAGCCGTTTTCTACAATCATGAAGGTGTTATCCAGCGGGCTGTATCAAGGTCCATTGTGCACTTGGGAGTTGCCTCAAACGAGCTGTTGCAGCAGACTGGAATACTCCAATAGGGCCCAGTACTTAACATTTATGAGCTGCCCAAATTGGACATAATCCTGAATGCATCCATCTTGGGTCCAGAAGGCCCGTGGACATAAAAAGTCTGATGAACAAGTATCACCAAACTGACTTTAGCATTGGCGGTCGGCCAGGTTTTTCATAAACATGCACATTTCTAAGGAAGCAAGTCCATGCTGTGGAGGAGGGAATGCCAGTCACTGTAAGTACTAGTGTACCAATGGGGAAACAATAATTCGAGAGATAGTGGCTATTTAACCCAAGGGTCAGGCAGTTAGACATGTTTCATACTGCCCAAAAACATGAGTCAGTCTCTCAATTGGACCAAAAAAGACCAGATGATGAGAATATGGTCTTCTATATGAATACCCTTAGGCCACAAAGTCAGCACACCTCATCTGTGAGCACAGAGGCACTTAGATGAAATTTACCACAGTATTTTAGCTGTCCATAGCACATTTTTAAATATTTTTTGCCAGATATATCTTATTATGGGAAATTGTTTCATATCAAAGGTTTTCTGAGGAACTGGCCACAAATTTGCCCACTACGGGCTTATGGAGCCTGGCCTGGAGTTCGATATCACAAAGATAGGGATGGCACATCAGTATTGGTTTATCTTCCTAACGATGCAAGCACTTTCTTCGTTGAGGGTTTATGCGCTGTGCTGATCCACAATGCTGTGCTTATGACAAGGCAAAATGAAGAATCAATAGGTTCTAAGACCTACTTGACTTTTTGCTAATGAAAGTACTCAAATGACAGGAGGTAATCCAGACAACCCCTCCCTCCCCACTCTCACTGGGCCTTACAAAAATGTCAGGTATCTGATAAGTTGTTTAGTGTACATGTGAAAAAATTCCAAGGCTGTGGGAAAATACTGATAGATTACAAAATAGGTAGGGCAGAAGAAAAAAAAAAAAAAAAGGGCGGAATGAGAGCCATATATTTTAATGCAAAACTAAATTTTAAAGTACCAATTTTGCCTTTACTTAGGCATAAACTACCACAATACATTAAGGACCTGTTCACACCATGGTGCAGAGATATCAGGTTTTTCTGCACACGTTCTGAAAGGGCACAATGAAATCAGTTCTCTATGGGCCCTGTTCACACCACAACACTGGTATAATGTGCAGATTTTTCCTGCACAGGAATCTGCAACACATATAAACCTCATAGAGGAGCACATGAAAACTGATGTCTCTGCAAGTGAAAGCTGTGTGTCAGTTTCCATCAGTTTTTCCGTATGTATGGTGTGAACGAGGCCTTAACCGTACTCATGTTAAAACTAATTGCTGTGTTTCCTTACTTTGCATATCAATGTTATTTACGCACTTCCTAAAAAGGGAAACTCCCATTGCAGATACCAAAAGAATTCCATGCAGCAGTATAATGTTGCATTAGAAACATGAAATAAATGATCATGTGGGCCAGGATGACTTTGTACCATCAACTACCACACTCTTAGATTCAGGAGACAAGGATTTGTCTCCTGGCCAATGTGTACATCTGTACCTCAATAGGAAGATCACAAACCTCTGGACTCCTCTACATGTGCCTCCCACCAAGATCTGAAAATTCTGCATGTGGTACTATTGTCACTACTCTAGGCTTAAAATACTCAAGATGCCAGCAGTGTTTTTTGCAAAGCAGAAAGGGGGGGGGGGGTGAATGCCAAATGCTCACTTTCTCTAAATGTGCACACAGGCATGACATTCGGTGAAATTCTAACCAATCTGCAAATGTTTTACCAGAAAATAGTGAAAACGAATTACCAACATCCTCTAGTTCCATCTATTTCAGTTGAGCTATTGTGTTTCTATGAAGGTTCATTTTATATATTTTTTTTTTTTTTTTTTAAAGAAGGATTTCAGATGTTACTGTAACCAAAATACAGTGAAGGAAAGAAGTATTTGATCCCTTGCTAATTTTGAATGTTTGCCCACTCACAAAGAAATGATCGGTCTAAAAATCAAATGGTAGGTGTATTGTAACAGAGACAAGACTAGCAAAAAAAATTCACAAGAAATTAATGTCTAACAAATGACGCACGGATTTGCATGTTCATGAGGGAAATAAGTATTTGAACCCCTATCATTCAGCAGGATTTCTGGCTACCAGGTGTCTTTCATACAGGTAACAAGCTGAGATTAGAAGCAGTCTCGTAAAAGGGAGTGCTGCTAATCTCATTTTGTTACCTGTATAAAAGACACCTGTCCACAGGAGCAATCAAACTATCAGATTCCAAACTCTCCACCATGGCAAAGACTAAAGAGCTGTCCAGGGATGTCAGGGACAAGATTATAGACCTACACAAGGCTGGACTGGACTACCAAACTATCGCCAAGCAGATTGGTGAGAAGGTGACAATTGGTGCAATCATTCGCAAATGGAAGAAACACAAAACAACTGTCAGTCTCCCTAGGTCTGGTGCACCATGCAAGATCTCACCTCGTAGAGTGTCAATGATCATGAGAACAGTGAGGAATCATCCCAGAACTACACGTGAGGATCTTGTCAATGATCTCCAGTCAGCTTGGACCACAGTCACCAAGAAAACAATTGGTAACACACTACGCCAAGGATTGAAATCCTGCAGTGCCTGCAAAGTTCCTCTGCTCAAGAAAGCACATGTCTAGGCCCGTCTGAAGATTGCCACTGACCATCTGAATGATGTAGAGGACTGGTTGAAAGTGTTGTGGTCCAATGAGACCAAAAATCGAGCTCTTTGGCATCAACTCAACTCGCCGTGTTTGGAGGAGGAATGCTGCCTATGACCCCAAGAACGCCATCCCAACTGTCAAACATTGTGGTGGAAACATTCTGCTTTGGGGGTATTTTTCTGCTAAGGGGACAGGACAACTTCACCTCATCAAAGGGCCAATGTACCATCAAATATTGGGTGAGAACCTTCTGCCCTCAGCCAGGACACTGAAAATGGATCGTGGATGAGTGCTCCAGCATGACAATGACTCAAAAACACAAGGCCAAGGGAACAAAGGAGTGGCTCAAGAAGAAACACATTAAGGTCCTGGAGTGGCCTAGCCCATCTCCAGACCTTAATCCGATTGGCAATGCAAACTTTCAGCTCCCTCCCCAGATTTTCAACCAGCAGCCACCAAACCTTAATGACTCGGAGAGGATCTGCCAAGAGGAGTGTGCCAAAATCCCTCCTGAGATGTGTGCAAACCTTGTGGCCAACTACAGGAAACCTCTGATTGCCAACAAGGGATTTGCCAAGTAGTAAGTCATGTTTTGTGAAGGGGATCAAATACTCATTTCCCTCAGGAACATGCAAATCAGTGCATAATTTGTTAGACATGCATTTCTTTTGCATTGTTTGTTGCAATTCTGTCTCTGTGTTCCAATACACCTACCATTCGATTTTTAGACTGATAATTTCTTTGTGAGTGGGCAAACATTCAAAATCAGCAGGGGATCAAACACTTATTTCCTTCACTGTACACTCAATTACAATTTTTTTTTTTTATTTAAAAGGTGTTTAAATATCTTACAAATTTCTTTACATTTTTAAGTAAAAGCACCAGCCATGGAGCAGGACACGCTGAACTATTTCCTACAATGATTGGACAAGATATTTAGTTTTCATAGGTTAAAACGAAAAGTGCAGAGGAGATGGAAAATGTAGGCTCCTGTCTCCATCAAGAACCTGGGTTACAGACAGTCCCTGAGTTACAACCATCCTACTTACATATGACTCATACTTAAAGCGACATTCTGCTTTAAACAGATTGGTCCCTCGCTCCCCATTAAGGATTGACACCTTTTTGGGAGCAGGTACCCAAAATTGACAGGTACCCACTCCCACTATGATCGCCTAGGCAATCAGAAGTTGTCGTCCTACCCTCTTACTGCATGCTACTACCTACTGTCCAGTGAACCGATCAGCACTCCCACATTTAGCCCTTATCTGTGCTATCCAAAACTTTTTGGCTGTAGTTACACTTTGAAAAATGTACCTGTTGCACCTTGCATACAAATTCAACAGAACATATCTTGTTCATAACCCGGGTACTGCCTATATTTGCAAGAACTACAAGAATTATAAAGATAGTGTTGAGTTTAAACAATTTGCTAGGTAAATAGTGCTTAGACACCGAGGTATTCCTCTTAGAATATTACTTCAATTCTACCAATGTACACGTGTACTTATCCTAAATTTTCACAACCATTTTGTTTTTGCCCTTAGATTCCAGTCGCTACAAGTAAGTTTCTAAATGCTGTCTGTTTAGTGCAGTACAGACCAATCATTTGTAAAAAAAAAAAAAAAAAAAACTGGTTAAGGCACACAGGCATTTTGATCAGTAGATATTTGTAAAATATTTAGCATGTACACTGAAAAGTGTGGTGTGACCATCAGAGCTAGTTTATGACATTAACACACAGACAACCTACAGTTTTATTGGTTTTAGCTGTAAAGCAAAGATTTCTGATCACAGAAGACAAAAGCATATTAAGCATTTCGGTAACAAGCACAAGTGAGTAGAAAGCAATATTTACAGCATCTTAGATGGCTGAGGATGGACTGTCAAATTTCTGACCTTGAAATATTTAATTTTTTTTATTCTCTAAGTGAGAGCTTTACTTTAGGCTTTGGGTTTGTTACAAACCTATAGCTGACCTACCACCGCAAGAGACTTTTGTCCACCAAAACTTGATAATTAAAGGGGAGGGTCTTAACATTTTTTTTTTTTTTTAGGCTTCTGTGCCCCATTAGGGAGATTTACCCTTACTCCCACTCCCAAAGCCAAGTGTGTCCCTATTGGTAGCTTTCACCTCTTACTTTTCTAGGGACAACCCAAAATCCAGCATTTTCTTTTACTTTCGATGCTAATGGAAAACAGGACAAAGAGGGCAGATCTCCCTAATGAGGGCACAGACAGCAATAGAAAAAGGTGGGTGTTCTAATGTCTCCACTCAGCCTCTCCCCCCACCGCCAAAAAAAAAGGTTCCTCCTATAGATATGCTTTAAGGCTGGCTATATGTTAAGTGTTTTTTTTTTTTTCCTCAGTCAGAGGGTTGAAGAGAACAAAACTGATTTAACATGCCAATGCAAAGAGAAATAACTCATAGCAATCAAACTGACAAGTCTCACTGAAGTCTTATTGGCTGTGATCACAACTTGCACCTCACCAATGCATGCTTTTCCTACTCCTGAACAAATTTAAAAGAATTTCCTAGAATTTACATCATGGTTTACTAAAAGGGAGCCTTCATGAAGAAAGCCATACATTTTTCTAACCTACCAGTCATTTTAAAGTGAACGGAAAAAGAGCTAAAATCGGTTATGCTGAGTCCATATTCCTTCACTATTAAATGACATATGATCAAATGTTTCACAGAAATAATGAAAATTCAGTGGTTATATAAACAAGCACAATGCACCTCTGCTCTATTGTTTTTAAGAGATGAATTCAGCATGTATTGTATTTGATTGTAAAGAAAATGTATATAAAAACACAAAGTGCTACAGCAGTAATGCACCAACTGCTGAAAAAAAAAACATTTAAGGCTAGATTTACACTGTTTTGGTGCCTTAATGCCTGCATGTTAATATACATTTTTTTCCCAGGCATTAAATGTGTATTGCAATAAAGACAGACCATAAAACTGACTGGGCTACCTAACAAAGTGCACTCATTACTGAAAAGTGTCAACCCAGCCCAAGGTTGGCCCATACATATTATATTTTCTTTTCTCAGTTTGTATGTAAATCAGACAGGCCCTTGCCCTACATAGCTGAAGGTAAAGGCTGGTACACACTGCAGGGTTTTTTTGTTTTTTTTAATCAACCTGGTAGGCTGAATAAAAAAACACTGAGGAGCTTTGGAGGATGTAACTATACAATTTTAGTACAGCGATCTCCCTGTTGAGCCATTGTGTTGTGATAGGGGGATTGCCCACCCCCGCCAGAACGCACCAGTCAGTGCTCACAGCCATTGACCAAGAGCACTGAACGCATGCCGATTTGGTTGGTTTTCCAGCCAGCATGTTCAACAGAAGCCAGCCAAAAGATTAACTCCTGTCAAATAAGTCCCATACACAGACTAAATATGTTGGCCAATATCCACTATACCAGACGATTTCAGCCAATATTTGGCTTGTGGGTATTAAACCTAAAAAAGACACGGATTAAGAAAAATGTATGGACAGCTAAAAGCATTCCAGGAAGGCACTCAGACAAGGGTCCCTTAACCAAAAAAAATCAGCAGCAGGCTTAATACAAAAGAGACATACTATGACTCCTGTATTCAAGTATTCTTACATGCCTGTTTGCAATATCTGCTGCGCTGCACACAATTTGGGCATATGGGTGTCCGTTTATGAACCAGCGGTAATAGATCGCTGCTCAGTTCTTCGGCATTCTCGGAGAACACAGTTCTCCTGTGAATGCAGTTTATGAAGCAGTTCTCCGAACGAAGGGAGACCGATCTCCAAACGCTGGAGAACAGTCTACAAACTCTGGAAAACGGCTGATTTTACTATAATCTCGTGAGATTACAGTAAAAGATTAGTTTACTAAACAGAGCTAAATTATCTCTGCTTAGTTTTCGGTCCCTCCGATTCTCCAGCTCTGGGCTGGAGAATCTGGAGGGAGAACACAGATCTCCAGAGAAGGGCTGAACATATTCTCCTGGGTGTTATAAACTGTGAATGACCAGAGACTAGCGGTGATCCTCTGAATCTCAGCTATTCTGTGTGTCATAAACGGACACCATGGTGAGATAAATGAACTCCCATATATTACTTCTCTCGGCCTGACTAACCAACCTGGCCAAATATCAAAAACCAAAAAGACCAGCTGAAGAGAGAGCTCCTTGACAACATATCACTGGAATAGAGGCACATTAAAAGGGTCTATTCGCATTCACCCTTAGGATGCAACAAAAGTCTTGCATGAAAATGCATTTCAAACAGTGTTATTCTTATGTGGTTGGTTTACATTTGTGCTATAAAGGGCCCATTCACACCTACCCATTACAACAGGTGCTATACACACAAAGAACAATAGGAATCCAGCCAGAACATCAACAATCCATTCAAACAAGACATGAACAAATGTTGCAACATGATTCTATATGCATGACAATACATAACCTAACAGAGTACCTGAATATTGTTTGTTTTCTTTCCTATTAAGACTTCCTGCATATTAAAACCAGCAATCCATGGCTTATGTAATTTATTATGGCGGGAATTTAGTATTTTGGTCTACCAAGACATATCAAGCAGTGCTATAGAAATTACAAGCACATTCTTTTTGCTAGGCAAATACTAAAAGCAGATATTTCTGTCCTTTGTTCTGGATAGTTCACGTTTTTCTCTATACCTATTGTTAGGTACAGCTCAAAAAACGCTAAAATAAAGCTTGCCTTTACATCAGCACTTCCCAAGATTTTTGTTAGGTCAAGTGGTACTCGAACACTGTAAAAATGTATTGGTGGAACCTATTTAAATGAGAGCAGGTACCACATAAAAGTGAAAGTTTAGATTCAGAAGGTAAATAACCACTTATTCTCACTGGGTGGCTCTATACAATACCCTAACCTGTGTATAACACCACTATGCAAGACAAGAATACTCCCAGTGGGACACAGGATACCTAGGAAAAAAACACTACTGTAGGTGAAAAAGCCATTGATACCAGTCACAACTGTTGGTATAAAAATTCCCGAGCCATGATAAAGGTTTGGGACCCCAACAGGCTTCTGTTATTTGCAGATTATCTGTAAAATAGTCATGTTAGACCTTCTCTGAAAACCTGTGAAATGTATGGATCCCTACTAGTCATCCCTGCCCGATACTTATCCATTCAGATACTGCTGGAGCAGGATACAAAATGCTCACAGTCAAGGGCTATATGCGACTTTCACAACCATTCCTGAATGATATGGCCAGTTGGGAGCCACCTTGGTTACCAAAGCCAGAAGATCTGGCTTTCCCATGATTGCCAAAGTCTCACCCAATATGGCGTGTTCAGACCATATCTGCTCATGTATGGGCAGCTTTACTTCCATGTTGAAATCTGGATTTGGGTTCTACCTATAGTCTGCAAAATTGTAATAAACCATTAATTCTACGACGATAAAGTTGCCTACATAGCCATTCAGCATTCTTCTAACGCGTCCTTAGAGGCCTAAAAACACAGAGTGCTTCGTGTTACACACATCTATGGATTCCCAACATGCCAAAAACTGCACTGGGTAATAGAGATGTGCAGGAGTTGGTGAGGCCAGGCTTTTGACCTATAGAGCCCATCCTTAACTGCCCATTAGTGCACACTCAGGGGAATTTATCAAAACTGAAGCAGACAGAAACAGATTAGTTGCCATGTACAGAAGTGTTAGATTTTATCTACAGACTGTTCAAGTTAAACTTCGAAAATGAGAAGTGGATTGGTTGCCATGCACAACCATGTCAGATTCTGGCTGATTCAGTATGGACAAATTCCCCTTGTGTTCCAGGGTTCTGGTAAAGTAAATTAAGTAACCGGTATATTGTGGAAGTTGGAATTTGTCAACTCTATAAACAGCGCTTTTTTACAAGTTGTTCAGACTTAAAGACTGCAAGAAAAAAAAAAAAAAAAAAGTCATGTAGGTGTAGAACATCTATCTTCAATTCTGATAAACTTCAGAAACATGTAAATGTGTATTTGGAACTGTTAAAACGCAAACCCAAAAGACAAAAATGTATTATACTGCAGCTTTCCGGTTCTTATATGTGGTGGTTGCATTCGTTTTCATTTTCAGGTAAGTGCATTTTCTGCAAGTACAGAAATATATCTGATGAACCTGCCCTTGAGTTTCCTGTGCACAGAAGTGAAACCTCAATGATATCAGCTTTCCCTTCTTTAACCAAAGAACACCCTCTCTCTGTAATGGGGATGAGGAGGGGAGGGGCATTTGTAGCCCAATTCAGGATAGCAGCCTAGGGTGACAACACTTCTTCTCCAAAAGGTACAGTGATGTGAGCGGTGTCACCCCAGGCTAGATCGTGCATTACTGGAAGAATGAGCAGGTAAAAACAAAACCAGAAAACTAATGTCACCACAGCTTTGGTTTTTGGGTTTAAATACACTATAAAATCCCCTTTACACAAGTCAAGCTGTAATTTAGGCTTGTTGGTCCTTCAAAAGGGAATCCCAAAGGAATGCCAGAAAACCATGATCACAGTAGTGTGTAAATTAAATTTATCACTTCCTTTGCTCAAACTAGGACTTGCTGATTTAAGCAAATTCCAGATCATTTGGATCTGTACCTCAATTTATTGCATATGGTCTCCAACAGACAGAAGTTATTGGGGGAATACTCAACAACCAGTTGGAAAAGGTTTCCTGGACTGTGAAGCTCAAAGGTTTAAAGGAAAGAAACTGGGGCAATTTACAGACCACATTCACTACAAACTCATCTTGCAAGATGGATATTATCCATAGAAGCATGACAAGCATACATAATTAGTATGACACCAATGTCTGCGTTCTTTGGAACCTGCTAGATGACAAATGGCATGCTGGCTTTAAAGACAAAACGATATGCACAGACACTAGCTGATCCAGATATACGAATAAATGGGAAGACAACCATTAGATTTATGGGTACTTTCAAGAATGAGCAGGAACCCCTGGCAAGTTCTCAGGAGGAAAGTATTTGGAATTTCCAGACTGACATCAATTATTCTTGATTAAAAGTGGTTCTAAAGCCAAAACATTTTTACCTCAATGCTTTCTTGTCCTCCCCCTTCCCTGTGGAAAGGGGAAGAGAGAAGAGATCCGGCACTGTGCATGGCTGCATCTCTCCTTCCCTCTCTTCCCCTTCACACTGGAACTCTAGCAGCAGCAGGAGCCATTGGCTCCATAGAGACACACAGCTCGGGAGCTAGCATGTACTGTGTGCCCCCATAGCCAAGATAGTCTGCAGGGGACCCCAGAAGATGTGGTTTGGGGCCACTCTGTGCAATACCATTGCACACAGTAAGTGAATATATATTTTTTTTAACCTAAAATAAACATGTACCTTTAGTAACAATTTAAGATAACAGGGTGTGCCAACTCAGTACACATGTGTACATGCCTGAGAGACTCCTGCTTGTATGACTACACGTCTGGCACTAACAATGTAGTTACTCAGCTGTATTGTTCAAACACAGTCAGACTGTTTCTCATTATAACGGACTTAGAAAACCTTTTGTTCTGAGTGGAAATAGAAGCATATTATGCAGAAACTGAATGTTTATTGGTACACTTGAAATATTTGAAAACCTTCAGAACACTTGGTATATCTGTTTCACACTGTGAAAAGTTAAACTACAAGGCTAAAAGAGCAAGATGTGAAACTACCATAGCGATGTTAAATATTGCTATTTTATGCACCTCCGGATCTGTGGACTTAACATTACACACAAAATCTTGTAGGAAAGGATCATAAGACCGTTCTGCATGAACAGGTGAAAAACATTGGATACGTATTAAGCACAAAACAATGGGCATAAAATAAGCAGTTAGTATAAACTAACACTATGTAGTACTCTTGACTACCCTTGTTTGGAAAAAAAAAAGAAAAAAAAAATTTAAACAAAACCATGTACAACTTGGAGTATTGGTAAAGCCACCAAGTGTTCATACACTGCTTCTCATACTCCAAGGACTTCAGCTGCAATTTCCCAGAGCCGGATCACGTCCTGAAACGCGTCATGCTGGAATGTAGCTGAACTGCGTTTGTAGCTGCGTTTCTCTCGACTGTGGGTGTGAAGATAATAAGGAGGGAGTAGGCAGAGGAAGAAATGTTAACATGTTAAGAAGACAAAGATTCCACCATTTTGACTCAAAAACACTGATGTGTTTTTTTTTTTCTTTTATTAAACTTCCCCTTGTGACTCACCTATCTGGTATTTAGAGAGCAATAGGATGATCTAGATGGGCTTCGCTGCAGAGCAAAAAGCAGGACAGTTTTTGGCTCCTTTGGTTAAAGGTAGGGTTTACAAGATCTGAAGATTCTTTCAAGGAAACTGCTTCATCACCGAGGTTCCATCTAGGCTCTTAGGGACGTGGGCATCATGTGAAAAGTTAGGTCAAAAAATTGTCACCTAAGTTTTTCTACAACCATGTAACCTGGGATATTGGCAAACCATGGATTTTTTGATTAAAGATGCTTTACTTACAACCTCATTACATCCAAGCCAAAGCCAGGCAACACTTGAGACATGTATGAAAACCACTGCCACACCTTCAAAAGTGTCTTTAGTATCTTGGTGGGTAGTAAGGACGTTTTGGGGAAAAAAATTGTTGGCCCCTTCCAAAAGGTGGCCGTGGTCGTTTTAAGTTGTGGTAAGGTTCCCTAGGCCTGAAGTGAGGTCGCTGTGGCCTTGGACCACCGGTGTTCATGAAGTCTCTATGATGTGAGCCCATGTGAGGTTGTTGAGAACCAGGAAAACCTCCAAGATGGTCTCTAGGAAGATGGCCCATAGAGGTCATTGGTTCATTTACTCTACTAAGAGGCTGGCTGTGTTGGCTACTGTAGTCATGTGACATAGGTCCTTGATCTCTTCCCGAGCTTGAATGCATTGAGTAGGGTTCCTGCATCATTCCCTGGTGAACAGCACCATGGTCCTGTGAAAATGGATTACGCATATCTAAACGGGGAGGTGGAGAAAACGGGATGCTGCCATGGTCTGCTGTGTGATGAAGAGGGAAAGGATTGCCTGGGTGATCTGCAGGAGGAGGATGAGCAACATGAGGCAATGTTTTAGGCGGCTCCATAGGGGGCATTTGGGGTGCAACAGGCATGTCTCTACCAAAAAGACTTCCTGGGTCTGGAGGCAAAACAGGTGGAGGCCCAGGAGGTGGTCCAGTCTGATCAAGTTGGAATGGCCCACCTCGATCTAATGGAGGAGCCATGGGTGGAGGTGGTAACCGATGTTCAAAAGGTTGCATATTGTTTGCTCTGAAATCACTGACAGAGTCTGGAAAGCGTGTTAAGTGCTCATCATATTGAGTTTTAAAACCAACATTGCTACTGCCACTGACAGAAGGCTGTTCAGCATCTGGCGAGCCATCATCAAAAGTACTCTCAGTGTTACCCATGTCAAACCAATCACCTCTACCTCCATCCATTCCATGCCCCCTACCACCCTTCATTCCAACCCTCATAGACTCTACAGTTTTAATAGGCTCTCCTGACATTCTTATATTGCCCACATTGTGATATCCTAGTGTTTCAATGGGCGCTCCCTTTTCCTCATTGCTATCTGGCAAGTCTAGAGAAGAGGATGAAACTCTAGTTTCAATGCGATATTGTTCTTCAGATTGGACTTCAGAAGACCTTCCTGCATGACCAAGTCCAGAGATGCGAATATCTTCATCTAGGCTTGACTGTCCAAAGGGACTGTCCTCACAAGATCTGCGAGATGCATTCTTCAGCATATTTTTAAACTCCATTGTACTAGAAACTGCAACACTTGGGCCCGACTGTTCAGCAGATGTCATGGATGGTCTTACAGAAGGAAGATTATTCTTTGGGAGGAAGTCTGAATGTCTATTTTGAACAAGAGTAGAATCTGTATACTTATTTTGTGGCATACTCGGATGTAACAAAGGGATATTATGGTTAGTGTCAGATGGGTACAAGGAGTCTTCTTTGGGAGGGGAAGGTGACCTAGTAGATTCTAGATTATTTCCTCTTATATTATAGCCACCATATCTATCAGGAGGTGGCGACAACTTGCCACTGTTCTCACCTGACATAAAAGGAGACTGCACAGATGGGGGGAATGTTTGCATGCTATAGTCTGGGCCCTGACTGTAACCCTGTGTAACAGGTGAATATTCCATTGAGTTTATATGCATGTTTGACTGTAAAATAGATTTTGACTCAAGATTACCAATGGTTGATGGTGAAGGCCCAGTAAAATCAAACTCACGATAGTCTTCATCTTCATGAAATGATGCATCTGGATAAAACTTATCCAGGGGGGAATCCACCATTGAAGGTTTTTCCATTATATCAGATGACTGCCGGTAAGCATTTGGAGAACTTCCAAGACCAAAGGGTCTGTACGCTGGCATAGGCGGTAGCTTTTGATAGTCAGTGTCTTTGTTTAAAAGTGGGGACCTTGTACTACTGGGTGTAGATGAGCCTGAACTAATAATTTTTGATAAAAGGGAAACGCTATCAACATTACTTGAGGGTGGTTTGTCCATTATCTCATCCTGTGTGGGAGTACCACTCCTTTCATCACGTACCGGAGTTCCATCTATATTATCTAGAACGGGTCCACTGTGAAACTCAGATGATGTCTCAGGCACAGAATTGGAACCCAAGCCACTTAGAATGGGAATGTTCAGATCTAAACCACTAAATCCTGGATTACCTTTCAAGAAATTATGAATCTTCATTTCTAGACTTGATGATTCTGTCTCTTCGGGTTGTTTAGGTATCTCTGGCGGTTGGCTATTAGTCTTCTCTGCAGGTACAGGTGTTTGAGATGAAAATCCAATGGTACCGACTGCTTGTGTTACACTAGAACTTTGTGGGGCAGATGGTTTGCTGGCAGGTGTGAGGGAAGTATCTGGATTTAGGTCTGTTGGGGAGTAACCAAAGTTTTTAGACACAAAGGGAGGTGTTACAGAGGGAGTAACTCTGTCCTTTACAGCTTGTAAAGCAGTGTTCACTGTTGCAGTGGATGTAGTGAGTGTTGCGGATCCACTTGAGAGAGCAGTGCTTCCAGCAACACTTTGAATCAGAGATGATAAACCTGTAAAGAAATAATAAAAAAAAAAAAAAAAGAAAGATATAACATCCAATATTAGCAATGCTATTCTGAATTCAAATGTTGAAAAACTTGAAGTGCGACTATATTATACAAACTGAAAAAAATTTTAAAAAAGCAAAAAGAAGTCAAAATTAACACACCATTATGATTTTAACAAATGCAGACTTTCCATATTTACTTTGCGGCATTTATAATTAGAATTGGGAACCTGTGTTTGTATTTAAAGTATAACTAAAAAAGCAATTTTTTTTTTTAAGTTTTGGATAAAGAGTAGAGGGATCAGAATGCTCGTCAGTGTTTATTGCAGTTTGTGCCCCCGTTAGGGAGATTCATCCTCTCCATTTGTCCTGCATACCGTTATCAATGAAAAGTGCAAGTCGCCAGAAATGTAAGAGGTGAGAACTTTCAGTGGAGACACCAATTCTGGTGATGTGGGTGTCCCCATGGGATTCCCTTTAATTTTTAGGGGTTTCCTCTCACTTCCTGTTTGGCTATGGTACAGCAAGTGAAGGAAAACACATTGCAATGGGACACAGATGGTGGGGGACAAAAAAAAAAATTCTGACAGTGGTTATAACCCTCCCTTGCTCTATCCAAAAGGGGGGGGGGGGTGAAAGAAAAAAGGTTTTGTCTATAGTTCTATTTTAAAGGCGCTCTCCACCCAAATTGATATTTTAAACCTTTTTATTTATTTTGGTTAACTAAAGTACCCACTTTATATCTTCAGGCAAAACTCCCCAGATCATTTTTATACAAGATTCAAGCATCTTACTATTGGGAACCAAGCATTCTTTTCCTGTCAAAATTGTGCATGCCAAGTAATGTGTAAATGAGAACACTTATGTTCATTATGCTCATTGGACATGATGCTTTCCCTTCGGAAGGCCAGTGAAATCTTTGCTTAGATATTATTTTGTAAAATGTCCTGATCAAATAGATATTGAGCCTCAATCATAACAGGTGTATTCTCAAAGTCTAGGTAGCCACACAAGCTAATGAACTTTTCTTTTTAAACAATTTCATAAAGGAATGACAAGATGGGGTTTTTAGACTTTTTCCCCCTACAAGTCCATTTTAATCTCATTACCAACCACAGCAACAGGGCAACTATTTAGAAAACCACTTAAAACACAAAAAAAAAATAAAAAAAAAATAAAAAAATTTAGCGCAAACTATGATCCGAGTTGTAATTCAAAAGCTACTTGACAAACATAACCATGACCAGATTATGGTTTCCCAAAGTGTATTCAACTGTTTTAACTGCTTCCCGCCCACCATATAAGGAAATGACGGGCGCAAGGCGGTTCTCTCGTTCTGGGAGGACGTCATAACATCCTCCCACTCTAACCACGTGCGCCTCTGGGGGCGTGCAGTGGGGTGATGGGTGGTGTGCTGTGTCCCTGGGACACAGCGGATCACCAATCAACAGAAAGCCGAAGACGTCGGCTCTGCCATGTGATCAGCTGTGTCCAACCACAGCTGATCGCATGTAAATAAGAAAATGCCGGTTATCGGCATTTCTCTCCTTATGAACTGTCACGCTGACAATTTGTGAGGAGAGGAGAGCCGGTAATCGGCATTACTCAGAGGGGGACATGTACACTGATAATCACGGCACTGATGATCAGTGTGCCCTGATGATCAGTGTAGCCCCAACAGTGCCACCTGTTAGTGTCCATCAATGCCACCCATCACTGCCGCCTATCAGTGCCCATCACTGCAGCCTCATTAGCGCATATCAGTGAAGGAGAAAAATCACTTATTTACGAATTTTTATAACAGAAACTAAGAATTTTTTTCAAAATTTTCAGTTTTTAGTTTTCTTAAAAAATAAAAAACCCAGAGGTGATTAAATACCACCAAAAAAAAGCTCCGTCTCTAAATGATAAAAATTTCATATAAGTACAGTGTTGCATGACTGCGCTTTTGTCAAAGTTCGACAGCGCTGAAAGCTGAAAATTGGCCTGGGCAGGAAGGGGGTATAAGTGCCCTGTAGGCTAGTGGTTAAGGAAAACTGGTACCTAAAGAGGCATAACTGCTATTGCGGACCTTTCTTTCTGGAAATGACAATGGCTTGCCATACTCCTCTTCTGGCTTTCAATGCCTCAAAAAAACAAAACAAAACAAAAACAAAAAAAAAAAAACAAAAACAAAAAAACAGCAAACAACAATGTTCGACTTTCCCTATCTACATACCTGTTACAGGTCAGTGACTTCAATTACTGGAGTCAATGGGTCAGGAGAGCAGTCAAACAACCATTTCCGAGGGAGGGCTGGAGTAGTACACCCTCACATTTCTTTATGACCAGTTTACTTTAAAACCAGAAAGTCCACTTAATTTACTCGATACAAGTTTAAAGAATAAATTCACCTTTGACAAAAATAATAAATTCACATTTCAACACCACAAACACAGCAGCGCTTACGTTACCTTGCAAATTTGGTGCTGTAGGAATCTGTGTTTTAGACAAAACAGAAAGAATGCTTTCAGGAGTAATCTCGACTTTGGAGAGGATGTTTGCCAAAGGGTTTGGTGTCGTCTGAACTGAAGGCTTTATTCCTCCAGCCAAATTTGTATTAGGAGTTGTCGGAGTACCAGGAGAAGGCTTTGCTGCAGGACTGACTCCTACATAAATAAAAAAAAATTTTTTTATTTACTGTACATCATGCAACTGGTTAGTTTCCAATACAAAAGAAAAAAATACCATCAATAGATCAATTTAATTTTTCTGCACCAAATTAAGCCAGGCATAAGTGCAAGGAATTTGTCCATAGATTGTGATTTAGAAAACAGCCAAAATACTGACATCTCTAGCCTATGAAACATATAGAGAAACATCTCATATTTAGAGCAATTTAACACTCACCAGTAGTTTTCATGGCAGATGTTAAGCTACTTAGGATGGAACTGATCTTCCCCAGGTCTACATTAGCCAAGTTTGGCAATGCAAGGGGAATTGATTGAGGCATGATAGGAGTGGTTACTGATTTAGAGGGAGTGGTGGTTACTGAGGAAGTAGCTGTATTCATTGTGGTGGGGGTAGCAGGTGTCGGAGCACTGACTGTGGAGGGAGCAGGAGCCGGGAAGGGTGCCGGAGCAGGAGCCGGGAAGGGTGCCGGAGCAGGAGCCGGGAAGGGTGCCGGAGCAGGAGCCGGGAAGGGTGCCGGAACAGAAGTTGTGACATCAGAGGCTTGTGTAGGAGTAGAGTTGATTGCGGTGTCTTGAAGAGATGGAGGAGAAGGTTCTATTTGTTCCTTCCTTTCTTCAACTACAAGTTGAAAAAAAAAACAAAAAAAAAACAACAAAATTTACATAATATTAAAGTATATCTAAAAGGCAAAACATTTGGATAGGGTGGAGATGGATTAAACCACCTATTCGGTTTTTATTGCTGTCTATGTCCCTGTTAGGAAGATTCACCCTATTAGTCCGGTTTACCAGTATCATTAAAAGTAAATCCCACATTTTGGATTGTCAAGGAGGACATATTCCAATGGGGATACTTCTGCTGTCTTGGGGACCTCAAGGGTCTCCCTTAATTTATAGGGATTTCCTTTCACTTCCAGTTTTGGATGGGACAGGAAGTGACTGACAGGTTATTACCCACCTTTACGCTATCCAAAATTTAAAAAAAAAAAAAAAAATTGCCTATAGTTCCACTTTAATAACGTCTCAAATTTGTGGGAGATACCCAACTTTTTTCATGATTTATAGTAAAAAGGGATGAAACGGGACTTAGATGCGACATCCCATGAATCTAGTCAGCCACAAAGATCTTACACAGAAACCAAAAATCCCTTCACTCCATGATTTTCTTAGAGAATGTTCCTGAAGCCCTACAAAATAAAAAAAAAAAAAAAAAAAAACTGCTCTGATGTGAGAAAACAGCCCCCATCAGGCAACAGATCCTTAATTTATTTACTAAATTAGTTGGCAAACCAATCACCCTAACGAAGGCAAACTGCTTTTTATTCTTTTCTATCCCGGACCTTCCACACCCCTCAGAAAAGAGATCCACACACTTTGCTTGGTCATGCACTGGGCCCTTGCATACCACTGAAACTCATTTCTTCCAAGTCATATCTAGAATGGATGCAATTATGCTAATGGAAACACTTTACCACAATCATCAACTCCATTCATAACCATACACATACAGCAGTCAGAAGCAACTGACCTAGTTGTATGGAATGAAGCAGAACACACTAGCATGGAGAGCCAAGTACAACTCTATACAGAAAGGGCAGTGGTGACAGTCTAAAGCAGTGTTTCTCAACTCCAGTCCTCATGGACCCCCAACAGGTCATGTTTTTAGGATTTCCCTCAGATGAAACAGCTGTGGTAATTACTAAGGCAGTGAAACTGATCAAATCACCTGTGCAAAATAATGAAAATCCTGAAAACATGACCTGTTGGGGGTCCATGAGGACTGGAGTTGAGAAACACTGGTCTAAAGGAACTGCAGTGCTGAGCAACCGTGCTGCCTGCAAAGTGCAAGGCATCCAGGCGAACAAACCCACTTACTGATAATTGTAGCTATATCCTCATCTGCATCCACATCAGATAGCTCCATATCTTCCACCATACGATTGTCCTTGGGGGGCTCAGGAGACTCCGATGGTATAGGCTCAGCCTCAGGAGACAAAGGGCTTTCATCCCCCATGCCCTGGAAAGGGGACTCTGAGCCAGTTGGAGAAGGTGCATCCACGGTAGGAGATGGCACTGGAGATTCCTCGGGATCAGGAAGAGTGGCTTTTAGCTGGTCAAGCTTCTTTTTCAGATTGTTTACTCTATTAGCAAATGTTTTATAGGCCTATAACAATATGTTAAAAAAAAAAAAAAAAAAAAAGAAAAAGATATATATATGATAATGTTACAGGATTCATTACCTTTGTCTCTGCAAAGAGTGAAAAGCAAATCTCAAATCTACCAGGCCATCATGAATGGAATAGCAGCAGAAATACATTTCAGAGCCAGAATCTTATGTGCATATTTAGCACACACATAAACATTAGCGTCAAGCAAAAAAAAAAAAAAAAAAATTATATTTTCCAAAAGCCTTTTGATGCCAGATTTAAAAAATAGGTAAAAAAAATTGCAATGCATTGAATGGTATAATCTCCAAAACACAGCCTTGGAACAAGGAATTTAACCTTACTGATTTCCACTGTTTAAGAGGGTGTACTGTTGTACAGCTAAGCTCTGATGCACACTGATGCAGTGTGGAATTTGCAGCGTTTTCAGTGCAAATTCTGCACCACATCACAATCGCACCCTGTTCATACGAACCGATGTGGGCGTGTATGTTAAGTTAACACCCTGATATTAGTCTGCAAAATGCGGTGCGATGTGCATAATGGGTGTGAATACCCATGCAATCCGATTCTAGTGCAACAAAAAAGGATCCTGCATGTTTTGGGTGCAGTGCGAATAGAGCCATACAAAAATGTATGGCTCTAATCGCACCACATACAAATGGCATGTGATTTGTACAGGAATACGGTGCGGTTCCTATGCGAATCACAAGGGATTTACCGCACCGCATATATGTGAACCCGGGCTAAAGTAGAATTCCGGTTAAACCTTGACTACTCTTAAAAATACTCCTTCCCTCCAACCTGCTCAGCATACCTTCACCCGATTTCCTCCGGCATCTATTTTAGATTGTAACATGAATGGACTTTGTCAAAACAATTGATTATCTGCAGTCTCTCATAACATGAAATACCCATAAGTTCCATGCAGCCAGAGACCATTAACCATCTTTGCATAGGCATAAGTTTACATAACAGATCAGAGCATTTTTGTCTAAACAATGGAACACAGGAAAGCAATTTGATAACACAGATGGATGCAAACGGTATTCAGGTAAAGCATGCAATTAAAAATCGGTCTGTTTTAAGGGCATCTCCCATGATGTACCACTGCAGGCAAGTATGGATGAGACTACTGATTTGTTTAAAAACCAGACCATATTTTAGACAAATTAATAGTCTCTGCCTAATGGTATTTGGTCCACTAACTAGATTTGATAGTATTTTTTGCACTCTGGATTTCACAGTATACCTGTTGGCCATGCCTCCCCAAAGGCATTTAAGGGTGAGGTGAGGATTGTTGTTCAGTATGTTGGAAAACCTGTCCTGATCGCTAGTGTTTACTTACAGATTAAACCCCACCGCATTCCTCTCTCCAGCCATGTCCTAGAACAGTGGTCTCCAAACTATGGCCTGGGGGCCAGATGCAGCCCTTTGCATGCCCTTATCCAGCCCTTGGGGCACTTTTTCTCCCACTGATACGAGACACTATTCCGCTCACTGAAACCAACAAAAGGGCATAATTCCGGCTACTGACATCACCAACAGGCACTATTCTACCCATTGACACGTACGATAGGGCACTACTCCCATTTACACAAACAATTGGGCACTATTCTTCTCACTGACATCAACGGGGCACAATTCTTCTCACAGATATCAATGATGGGGCACGATTTCCCCAACTTACACCAAGAATAGGACACTCTTCCTCCCCCTAATGCCAAAGATGCATTGTTTACTCCCAAGGACGCAGGAAAGTTTCTACTCCCAATGGCCACAGTCCGGACCCCCCTAAAGTCTAAAAGCCAGTAACAGGCCCTGTGTTTAGAAATTTTGGAGACCCCTGACCTAAGTGTATCTTTTATCGACCACTTTATTAGGTACACCTATTCAATTGCTTGGTAACACAAATTGCTAAATCAGCCAATCACATGGCAGTGACTCAATGCATTTAGGAATCTATACCTGGTGAAGACGACTTGAAGTTGATACCGAGCATCAGAATGGGGAAACAAGGGGATTTAAGTGACTGAATGTGGCATGGTTGTTGCTGCCAGATGGGCTGGTCTGAGTATTTCAAAAACTGCTGGTCTACTGGGATAGTCATGCACAACCATCTCTAGGGTTTACAGAGAATGGTCAAAAAAAAGAAAAAAAAAAAAAAAAAAGAAAATATCCAGTGAGCAGCAGTTGTGTGGGCGAAAATGCCTTGATGTCAGAGGAGAATGGGCATTCGATTTCAGCTGCGACATTCAGATGCAAAAGGTGAGAATTTGGCAAAAACATGAAAGCAAGGATCCATCCTGCCTTGTATCAACAGTTCAGGCTGGTGGTGGTGTAATGGTGCAGGGAAGATTTTCTTGGCACTGGCAAAGTGTACTTAATAAAGTGGCAGGTGAGTGTACTTTAAAGCTGAGTACCACTCAGCCTGTCAAAAAATAAGTCAGCAGCTACAAAAACTGTAGATGTAGACTTTTAAAAAACAGCCACTTACCTGTCCCTCGGTGTGTCCCCCGCAGTGTTTCACCAGCCGTCCTGTATTCCAGGTCAGCATCTTCAGTGTGGGCACCCAGCTGTGACTGCTTGAGGCTTCACAGTCGGGTACCCACAGCGCATGGGCGAGAAGCGCTGCACCTTGTGAATGGTCCTGTAGTCTTCTGGGACCTGTCACGTGTCCCAAAAGACTACAGGGAGGGAGGACACCCTCCTAGGCGATCGGACCAGAAGAGGGAGCGGGTATCCATCAAATTCGGGTACCCGCCACACCCCCCCCCCGCAGGTGCCAATCCTTAATGGGGAGAGGGGGAGCAGTCCTTAAAGCAGAACTTCCCCTTTTGGGTGGAGCTCTGCTTTCAGATTTGCAACACTTTGTGAAAGCAAAGCACCCAACCTCCCTGACTGACTCCCACTTGAGTCTATAAACCGCTTAAAAAGGAGAAGTGCCGCCAACACTCTTTTGGCTGTACTTCTCTTGTGGGTCACAGGAGTGCAGTTCGTACTGCACTCCTGTGACCCGATTTCAGCCAGCAGCAGGCTAAAGCTGCTGTTGACTGACGCCACAGAGCTGGTCCAGGCTAGGGAAAGATCACGACCATATGGTCAGGATCCAACCAGGCTCTTCGCTATACTGCTGGAATACTGAGCATGCTTTTCCCGCCCCCCTCCACAGCTCAGCGATCCATTAAGTGCTGGGGGACAGAGCAGAAATTGGAGACTGCCAGTCACTGCTCTCTGCTCAGAGCGGCAGGGAGAACAGAGACCAGTGGTGTTTGATCGCTCATTTATCAACTTTAGAGCCAACTGGGGATACAACATTGGATTGATTCTGCATCCACCTAAGAATTAAAAAAAAAAAAAAAATCCCAAACATCTTATGAACCACAATTCAAATTTTAAAAAAATTTCTATTCATACAAGTGCAGTTACTAATGAGGTACATACATTCACCACAACTTTGACTTCCCGGTACTGAGCTTCATAGAATATTCCTGAATTTTCCAGAGCTTCAGTTATGGATGGACCACTTTTCACCTGCTTGTCAAGGAGACTTACAAATTCTTCAAGTTTTGAACTTGCCTCTTCAAAGTCTTTTGAGAACTTTTTTCCTCCAGCTTTATCTTAAATAAAAATGACAGTAAATAGTCATGCCAGTAAAACTACAAAGCATGTTGAAATGAGATGACATCACTGTATGGGCAAAGGAGGAAATACCTTTTAGGCGTTTTAAGGTCTCTGTGCTGCACACATCAACCCTCATGTTTGAAAGTTGCTTTTCCTTAAAATCCGTATGATCCACTCCACGTTTGTATGTCAACAAATCATCAATTAGACTTTGGGGCTGTTGGCAAAAACAAACTTAAAAATTAGCTACAAACCTATGGTTTTAAAGTTTTTCCATTTGCAAATTTTATTGTAGTCTCCCAGCAATGAGATGAAGTTCAAACATTGGCCAATCAAACAAAGCTAATAACAGTTTACATAAGACCAAATGCTGATCTGTAAAGTGACAATATTATCAACCAGCTGCTACGCTGTGCAGTACACGTGCTAATCACTAGTAATGGCGCCGATCAGCGAATTATAGCAGGACTGCGGCGGACATTCTGACACTGGAGGGAGCTGACTTGGTGTCACTGACATCCCTAGTGACACCAATACAGTGATCAATGCTTTTAAAAAAAAAAAAAAAAAAGCACAGACTGAACTAATGGCACTGGGCAGGAAGGGTTTAACATAGGGGGCAATCAAAGGGTTAACTGTGTGCAGGGAGTGTTTTACTAGAGGGCAGTGTGTTGGTGCTTCACTGTTAGCACACTGCTCTGAATGGATGGCTGTGCTGTCCACAGCCATCCAGAGCAGTGTGCTTGAGCTGACAGGGAGGAGAACTGTTGGTAAACAAAACAGTCTACCTCCCCGTTGGAGATGCTAGGTAACCACCGGGCGCCGGCAGGTAACCACCGGGCGCCGGCAGGTAACCACCGGGCGCCGGCAGGTAACCACCGGGCGCCGGCAGGTAACCACCGGGCGGGACCTGGTGATTGACAGCCGCAGTCGCCAATAGCAGCATGGGTAGGGCGAGCGCGCCCCCTACCCAATAATGCAAGTTCATGTATATATACACACACGTGATTTTGCGCACCCCTGCCACCCTGTAGCAGCATATCTGCTATAAGGTGGAGGGAAAGCGGTTACAGTCCAACTTTGGGCTCCAGCTACACTATAGTTGCACTTTTCCCCAGGTCTTCAGACTAGTGAAGTGACACAGGCTTGTCTTCTTCCAACTTTTCCAGTGACAGGTATTCTTCAGAGGTGCAGAGAGCACCACTTAATTCACGAATCTACGATTAACAAAGAGTGCTTCA